>NC_064617.1:892285493-892588524 GCF_023898315.1 Schistocerca nitens
GAACTGAAGAAGAGATTACAGGCGGGAAATGCGTGCTACTTCTCACTGAATAGATTACTTTCATCACGGATATTGTCTTGAAATTTAAAGATTAGAATATACAAAACTATTATTCTACCAGTTATGCTGTATGGGTGCGAGACTTGGTCTCTCACTGTGCAAAATGAAAAGCTGTTTAGAGTATTTGAAAACAAAATTTTGAGGAAAATTTTCGTAGCAAAAAGAGATGACATTAGCGGAGAGTGGCGAAAACTGCATAACGAAGAGGTTCACGAGCTCTATTCAAGCCCTGACATAATCAGTATTATTAAATCACGTAGGCTGCGATGGGCGGGTCACGTAGCTCGAATGGATGAGGGCAGGGCAGCGCGCAGAGTACTGGTAGGGCACTTAGAGGGAAAACGTCCTGTGGGGAGACCGAGGCGTAGATGGGAGGACAACGTGAAGGCCGATTTGAGGAGCCTAGGTATTGAAGGGGAATGGAAGGAAATAGCCCAAGACAGGGACAGATGGCGAAAATACGTTGCTGCGGTAGTGGACTCTCGAGTCCGCTATGACCAGTGAGTAAGTAAGTAAGGTTCTAGGGGACTGATGACCTCAGAAGTTAAGTCCCATAGTGCTCAGAGCCATTTGAACCATTTGACTGTGTCTCTGATACAATATCCACAGTGAACGTCTATCTTCAAGAGTTCTGGGAACTGGCGTATTGATGTGTGTAGAAGGCTAAACAATATTCTCTGATGCAGCTCTGCCAATGCCCGGAATTTCTCATCAAAACCAGTTTTCGTTACAAATCTGATGGCCTTTCTTCCAGTGTTTGTCGTATATAGATTTTTAGGCTATTCCCATTTCATTTTTCTTCTAGGTAAACAAACTTGTAACTATTAACGTTATGCTCTTGCCTTATAAGCTCGACTTTCTCAGTTAAATCCCAATCAGAGCCCCCTACGCGAGTGTTTTTTTTTTATTTCGAACTCTGCCCCTATGTTACGTAACATTTCAGTACAATGGATTAACTCAGTGGAGATTTGAGATTTACACAGCAGCCGAAATCGAGCTGGGATAAGCAGATTAAAAATATACGAAAAATTCTGCCCTTCTTTCTATCTTGGATCTCATTAATACGGTCGTCGAGCACACTGCTCCTGAGAAAACAAACCTGCAGTAATTGTGTAGCACACGTACGTTTTTTCTAAGGAAATGAAAACTAGAGGTACATCAGAAGCGGTGGACTTGTTCTCACTGCTCTAAAATAATACCTTCAGAAATACGTAGAATTTACATAGGACGGCAACAGCGTCACGGCTTATGTCGTAATCCGCAGAGCGAGGGTTGTCTGCAGCAGGTCCCAGGACTGTGCAGGCAACCTGCATTACGGATTACAGCTTTACGGCAGAAACTTTGGCATCGTTTCCATTATTTTAAGTCGAAGAATTCCAGGAGGTATAAGGTTCAGAGCAGTGAAACCAAGTCTGCCATCACGAATTGTACCTCTAGTTTTTATTTCAGTAGACAAAACATATTCGTGTCATTTAAAGAAAAGTGACTTTGAGTTGAAGGTGACGTTTGCTCAGTTGTAGGGATTGTGTATTCCTGCTCATTGTGTGAGCATTGTGTGGAATATTTTGTTTCATTTCGGAAATGTATGAGATGACAAAGTTAGGTGGGACTCTCTATATATAGGGTGAGTCACCAACTATTGCTACCAAGAATAATTCCGAAAGTATGATAGGAGCTGAAAAGTTTCTGGGACAAATGTTGCATGGGACAACGGGATCCATAATATGAAGTTGGTTCTTTGTTGCTAGGTGGGGTCGCTTCAGAGATATGAAGGTCAGCTTTGTTTTTGTAAATGAGTTGCTATACTTTGGTACTTATTGTCTGATAGTAGTTATCGAGACGAATCCAATTATGTGTAACAGTAAGGTCTTTGAAGATCAACGAAGGTCACAAATAGGCATGGATGTCCATTTACAGAAGGTGTTCGAAGTGATGACCATAAGTATCACTGCAGTGCTGTAATCTTCATATCATGGATTGAGTAGTATTCCTTAACACATCGGCACTTACCGAAGCACATACTCTGACAATTCTCTCTTGCATTTCTTCAGCTGTAGTTGGAACGTCTTTATATACAATGCCGAAACCCCACAAGAAAAAATCCAGAGGCGTCAAGTCTGGCGAACGAAACCGGCCATGACACATCTCCTCCGCGTCCAGTCCAACGATTTGGGAATTGTCTATGCAACTCATTTCTAGCCATCAGCGAAAAATATGCCTGACACCTATCGTGTTGATACCACATTCCGTTCCTGGTTCCTAAAAGTATTTCTTCCAATAACAGACCTAAGGTTTCTTGCAGGATTGTGGTGTACTTCTTACCGTTACGATTTCCTTCGATGAAAGAGGGGCCTATAATTCTGTCCTCCAGAAACCCACACCACACATTCACCAACCACGGTTTTTGGTGTGCAAGTTGTCGCAGACAACATTGATTTTCTGTTCCCCAACAATGCATGTTATGCAAATTAACATTTCCATGGTTCGTGAATGTAGCCTCGTTGGTAAGTAAAATCAAATTAATAAATGTGTCATCCCTCTGAATCTGAAGTTGAGCCTATGGGTAGAATTCAGTGCGATGCATAGAATCCATACCATTTAATTCTGGGTGGAAACTGATATGGTAAGGATGATATTTATGGCGATGCAGAGCATGGACAACACTACTCTGGCTCATACCAGGTTCCCTTGCGACGTGACACGAACTAACACAAGGATCTCTAACCATAGTGGCAAGAGTAACAATTTCCGTTTCCTCGTTAGTAACTTTCCTTTGCCAGATATGTTTCCGATGTGTTAAGGATCCAGTTGTTCTCAATTTATCATACACACCTGATTAAATGTACGACATGTAGGATGAGTACATTGAGGATATCTTTCAACGTATAAGTGTAGCTCTTGAAACGTCCCCTTTGAACAATTTATACAAGACTGTGCTTAAACTGCCACACAATATTTTTAGCGCAACGCAATCTGACTTTCAAAAATCCATACAAAAGAATGGCCCTGACTAACATTAACCTATACGTTTCACAAATCACTTACCTCACAAAAATCTTGGTTACTCGAGCTACTGCAATAAAGAGAGCGCCACTACTGCCAGCTAAATAAAAGATTCAAACTACTGAAGGCACTAACTACTGATAGGCATAGTTAGCAAATGAAAGATTTTAATAGAGAACAAACAATGTATTTACCTTAATAATGTTGAAAACTCATAATATACATATTAGTTCATGACATCCAGTTTTAAAAATTTCAAAACTCCGCCATCTCTCTCCCCACATCCACCACTGCTGGCAGCTCACCTCCAACTGCGCAACGCTACGCGCTGTTCACAGCCAGCTGCCTAACACTACAATGGCGAGTATTACAACAATTCAAAGCAGCCACAGACTGCACACAGCACAGCCAGTGATTTTCATACAGAGGTGGCGTTACCAATAAAAAAACCTAAAAGCCTACTTACATAGCCCCCATGCTCCCCACAAAAAATTTTACAAATTGTTTTGGGCAGTGGCCAATAATGATTTGATAAAATTTCCCATAATTACAATAACAAAGATATCAATTGCACACACTTATTGATACAATGTTGGTCAAAAGCTAAACTTGCTCACAGACCATAAAGACAGTCCTAATCGTTCATCACAGTAAAATAGCAGTGTTTTTCTCAAAGTCTGAGCAGTAAAAGAAAATGCACACGGAAGTAGTGGGTTTCCACGCAGTCTAGAAGAGGTAGCGTTGTCCTTCCAACGGAAAGACAGTGCTGACTCTCGACATGCAGACAGGTCATGGGCCACAACAGAGCAAACCCACAGCGGAGTCAGTCGAAGTTTTTGAAGAGTATTGGTGGGTAGGTCATCACAGAGCAGACCCACTGTAGTCCTGGTAGAGATTACGGTATTGGTGGGCCACCAGAGGTGCAGACCCACTGCAGTCCTTGTAGAAATAATGGTATTGATGGATCATCAAAGATGTAGACCCACTGTAGTCCTTGTAGAGATAATGGTACTGGTGGGTCATCAAAGATATACACCCACTGTAGTCCTTGTAGAGATTACGTTATTGGTGGGCCATCAAAGATGCACACCCACTGTAGTCCTTGTAGAGATTACGGTATTGGTGGGCCACCAGAGGTGCAGACCCACTGCAGTCCTTGTAGAAATAATGGTATTGATGGATCATCAAAGATGTAGACCCACTGTAGTCCTTGTAGAGATAATGGTACTGGTGGGTCATCAAAGATTCAGACCCACTGTAGTCCTTGTAGAGATGGCCAGCAGCCATCTGTTGTGACTGTGCAGGTGCACAATCACCATTGAAGAGACTTGCGGAGAATATAGCAAGTCCATAACGACCACTTGTGCACTCACAAAGTTTTTGGAATTGTCCTTAGAACCAACAATGCTGTTATCCAGTCCCTTGCTGAATTATTAACACACATGCAAACATTAACAGTCCCTACGTCTCACATATTGTCCATATACTATGACCAACAGAAACGTGTGCAGTGAAATGTAACTTACAAGTTAATAATGTGATGAACTGGTATCAATTACAATTTTATAACATAAGAATACAATAACAAAGGTACAAAATACATCAGTAAAGAACATAACAATACAAATTACATTTGCGGTAATGCAGGCTTTACAAAAGAATAGAAATAAACATATACATCATTGTTTACAGGAATTATGACGTAAGTAAATAAATGAAATAATGAGAATAGTTCTTGAAACATTAATTTCACACATGATCATTAAAACAAAACAGAATAAATAATGTCTAAACATCTTTACGAAGAAAATAACATAGTATTTGAAAAATTCTACAACATAAATCTTATTAGCTAAACACATAAAGACAGGAAAAACACAACTACCCAAGGGTACACAAACACATAGTGGGATAACACAAGGAAAGGACAGGGTTTGTTTTACTGCAGTATTTTGCAAACAAAACTTTCTTTACTTCTCGGAGATCTCCCTTCGTTCTTCATTATTTCCAAAAAGTCCTATCTATACCTGCTTTATGTACTTATTTTGTATAACTTCTCAATTCATTTCTTCCAATTCATCGCAACGCAGTCTCTTATATAGTCTACCTCCTCTTAAGCTAACTTAAATCTACTGAGCTCAGATGCTAAACTAAGGGACGAGGCAATGCAGCAGCACAAAACAATTAACACAAACAGCAATGATCAAAAATACCAATGGCGAAGCAAGCAGCATAAATTACAACTAATATAAGGCAATGAGCAGCAAACAAGAAAAATAAATCAGTAGTAAAACTGGATTAACAGAGTAACACAAATTAAAATTCAGTAGCACTATGCCTGGCACACAGCAGCAGCAAATGCTATAGCTAATACCTAACCATGGCAAAGATCAAGCAGAAAAAATATTACACTAAAGACAACAATGCAGATAAGGGAAATGTCTATTCACATCTTAATGTCTATGTAATTAAAGTGGTGCACCACAACTTATTCTACGAAAAATATTACCAATTAGTTGAAAAGAAAATTATGTATGCAAGTCCTGTAAAGGGAAATGTCTTTTTGTGCTCCTTCGTTTTTTTTAAGTTATTGTTTACTGGATCTGTAGGCATAAAATATCTATATTAGTACATCCATAAAATTTTATTTTAACCAATGCTGCAGTGCAGCTAGAAACTAGATATTAAAGAAAATGAGCAAATATGTACAAAGGACGGCATGAAACATCATTCATTAGCCATATGGCATTTCATAAGGCAGTAAAAATTCTCTCAATTCTCGAGAAAGACGCTTGTCATAATCAGGTGTGCAGATGTAAGTATCTTTCCAAGTAATGAGCGTGTCGTATTTGCGGTGCTTTCTACAAGGAATGTCAATAGCGAGGATAATGGCCTCCCTTTTTTTTTCTTTTCTACCTGTGCCTCTTAAAAGGGCTCGCACTAATGGCTTTTTCTCCAGGCGTCTGACACAGCTATGTGCCCATGACGCATTACGTGCAGGTGGTCACTTATCTTTCGTACGGAAATATTTACGACAGCAGTTTCCGCTACAGTGACAGTCTCATATAAAAATTACACAGGTCGAGAATTTGCGTTACAAATGTGTAGAAACAAAATCTTATGAATATAACAGTGTCCAAAAAATTTTCGCCGGCATTGTGATACATTCACGCATTTACACACATTTCATAACTCTTAAAGTACGATTCTTGGTTTCCAACAACCTTTTTCACAAACCAGAGTCCCTAACCACTACTCATTATTCCTTCCCTTATTACACATATACATATTCGTCGACACTTCTTCAATATTTCATCATAAGAAATACGTAGGATAATCAAATTCCTCATATAGCATCAGCTTATTGATCATAAACATACCTCAACAGCATAATACACATAGTCATCGTAATAATAACATCATAACACCTCAGTGAACTCTCAAAATCGTCGTAGCTTCCTCCAATAATTTCAAAACCTAAAAAAAATTTCTCTGCTCATGTCAAAAGTGTCATCTGCCTCAAACGTACTTTAAAATCATGCTCCCATACCAAACACATCATTCAAAGCTCTCATAGTATCACAATGATTCCGAAAAAATATGAAGTGTTCACAAAGTGCAGACGAAATACAATTTCATAAGTGTGAAGTTATCCAACTGTGTAATTACGTAAACATCTGTCACTGATGTAGTAAAAAAAATGTTTATCTCTCAGTTACATGATCAGATAGCTGTGTAATTTGTGTGTTACAGAAATATGGTACCGATATGTAAAGTTGTATAAGCAAATACCATATTAGCTAGGGCTCCTTGTGCTTGCCAAACACATGGTACACAAAGTAAGTGTGTACCCCCCTGAGGATTAATGTAATTATACCCTCAGGTGTTACAGATTACAGCAATGGAATGAAATGTATCACGGAAAAGCTTTGTAATATTGTACTTCAAATATCTTTAAAAATAAATGTTTTAAGTACAAAATTAATCACTCAAATACGTGTACTGTAGCGCTAAACTGTGCGTCATGCTGTAAGATAATATCTGTGGAAGTCTCGTAGTTATTGTCATCCGAAAGCTAAGTTCTGCAGAAGTCAATGTACTTACCTCATGATAAACAAAAGTGAAATGCTTTGTGTATAGATATCGTAGTTATTATGCTTATTGTTGTGATGAAGAAAGTACTGTACTGTAACGTATTGTTGTGCTACGGAAAAGGCTGTCTCCTTGTAGCTATACCACAAAAGTTACTACTAAAACGTGTTTTACTTTCCAGAAGAATTCAGAAAAACTGTGCAGATATAAAACAGAAACACCACAAAAGCAACATTTTAAATTGTCTCTCATTAGTAGCGTCATGATAAAACCGTGTAGTTGTCACATAAACTAACCACTGTATCATCTGGTATCTCACAGAAAGTACTTTAAATCCAGAATGTATTTTCAAGTAAACCAAAATGTTGCATTAGAATCTCATTATCAGTATCAGTATGTGTCCTAAGTATGTAAGCCTGATAGTCGTTACGTAATAGTGCAACTAACAAGCAAGAATGTACAAATAACAACACTGTGTCGTCTGTTCACTATAACAATGCATTCGCAATTTCTGTTTAAATAAGTTCTCTTGGTTCTTCATTGGATATTTAACTTCAAACATTGTTGCATGTTAACAGATTCTAAGTCTGACAAAGCATACTAGCAATGTAAAGTGAAAAATTTTATAGCAAAGACTAAGTTAAAAAACAGATTATCTTTAAATAAACGGTTTTACATGTGAAGTGTGGTGCTATCCTTTACTCTTCATAGTACTCACAGTTTCATTTGAATGCAATTATCATGTATACGTCAGTAAGGAATGCTAAAATTTTTCTCAAGGTTAGCGTGTATGCTATTTTTCCCTGAACCAGCCGGCGCAGGTGGCTTCCTGCGGTGCGGGTCATTGTCTGCTATCTCTTTGTTGGCGTGCGTCGTTATTGGGATTAGGAGACCTAACTTCTACAAATTCACCTTGTCGAGAGTGCCCTGCTCTGTTTGAATCCCGCCAGTTCTGATGCAATTCAGGTCTGTCGTTACGATCATATCGTCTGTCGTCATGTCGGTAGTTCCTGTGACTTCTTTCTTGTCGGTTAAGTGGTGGAGAATTTCTCCCTCAATCGTAACTGCGCGCTGGACCGTTGCGTCTAAAGTTATTCTGTCTCTCGTAATAATAATTGTTTTGGTTCCCATATTGTCTGTTTCTCTGATTGTCTCTGTGATAGTCATTACTGCGGAGAGGCGATCTTTCCCTGTAATTATTACTACTCTGCCAACGGTTGTTATACGGGTGGTGTCTGTTTTGGTCACGATTTATGTTGTGAGAATAGCCTTGTCGCGTCCAGTTATTATTTCTTTCATCGCGGAAATGTGACGGATGTGACCTGTAATTGTTGTGCTCCTGTTTTCGCGTTCCGCGACTGTCAGTGTCAATTTCCAGTTCTTGGCCCACATCTCGTGGTCGTGCGGTAGCGTTCTCGCTTCCCACGCCAGGGTTCCCGGGTTCGATTCCCGGCGGGGTCAGGGATTTTCTCTGCCTCGTGATGGCTGGGTGTTGTGTGATGTCCTTAGGTTAGTTAGGTTTAAGTAGTTCTAAGTTCTAGGGGACTGATGACCATAGCTGTTAAGTCCCATAGTGCTCAGAGCCATTTGAACCATTTGAACCATTTGAACCAGTTCTTGTAAGAGCCCCTGAAAAGCTTCAATGTCGTCTTTGCAACGTCCTGCTAAAATAATATGTCGTAAATGTTCAGGCAATTTTATTAAGCAAATGCGGATGAGTTCTGAGGGGCTGTATGGGTTTGAAAGATACTGATTCTTATGCAACATGTGTTCAAAATATTTGACAAGACTGGAAAATTCAGATTGTTCAAAGCGTTTCATCATCATGATGCTATGTTTTACTCGGTATTGTGTAGCTTGAGACCAATATGCTGAGAGGAAGGCATGGTAAAATTCTCCTTCACTGTGACAATCGTGAATGACCGATCGCATTCTTACAGCTGGTTCATTCTCTAAATAGCCACACATAAATTCTAATCTGTGTTCTAACGACCAGTTGGGAGGAAAACAATGAGAGAATCGATGGAGCCATGCTTGTGGATGAATGTCGTTGCCAGAATTCTTAAATGTTTTGAATTTACGTGTAGTAATGAACAGCTTATAGTCAAAGTCATCATGTCGGCGAGTCGCATGTCGGTCATTGTTATGTCGTCTCGGCGGTTCCATTTCAAAATTCGGTGCACCTTGCCAATTTCTTTCATAATTTCCGAAATGCGCTGTGTTATTATTTTGTGGCTGTTCCGTATTTCTATGTCCCTCTTCCCGTATTGGGGCGCGATTGCCCTCTGAAATACGTAATTCTTGTATTACCTGTGTCAGCTGATCTTGTACTTCGCGGATTTCTCTTTGGTGTTGTGTATTAATTTGATTCTGATTTTGTTTGAATTTCCTAATTTGTCCGCACTCTTCTGTGTCATTAAAGACTACCGGTTTTGTGTCATTCAGATTATCATCTACCTTCGTAGATAAATTATTTAGCTGATCCGAAAGTTCAACTACTTTCTCTGATAATGAACTAATTTCCTCCATGTGTCTTTCTGAACCAATTATCAGAGTATCTACTGTGTCCTTTAAGTTTTCCTGAGTTTTGGCAAGTTGCGTAACCGAATCGGTAGATGCAACTGAGTCAATTTTAGCTTGCAGGGTGTCGTGATTTTCATGAACAATAGTTTGCAGTTCTTTTATGGCTGCTTCATGATTCTGTAATGCATTTTCATGACGCGAAAAAATAGGTTGGAAATGCTCACAAATTTGTGTTTTTACGTTATTACAGACTTTTTGACATTTCGATTCTATTTTATGTAACTCAGTAGTTAAATCTTCACGTGTTTGTTCAAGCGTGGTGTGAAGATTTTGTTCCATTGTGTCTAACTTTTTAAGATTTTGTTCCACTGAGTCTAACTGTTGCTGTGTTAGTCTCTGGTGTTGTTCCATTGTGTCTAACTTTTGAAGCCTTTGTCCCATTTGTCTCTGATTTTGTTCCATTTGTTGCATTAATTGCAATAATAATGTATTAGTGTCTGGAATCTGTTTCTCTATGCTTTTTGGCAGTGCATTTTCACCGGCAACATTCACATTTTGACAAGCAGAAAATGTGTCTTGACTCATTTGAGAAAACGGTGAGGACCCAAAACCTGAATCTACAGCATTTACGAGATTGTTTCCTGTCATTTCGGATTCCTGAGGCGAGCTGTTGCCGACCGATCGATCGATAATGCTTCCCTGTTCACTAATTGTTTCACTGTGTACACCATTATTAGCAACTCGCTCCATTTCCCTATGCGCAATTACCAAATTACTACTTTGAACATTAGTTAATTCATTACTCTGCGGCGCTAACACACTGCTTTCGTCTTCACTGTCATTTCTCAGTTTACTTTGGAGCCTAGTATTACGTTTTTCAGACGCCATTATTGTCACAATATTTCACACGATAACACAGAAAAGCACAATTTGAAGAGCAAAATAAAATAACATAGCAATGGAAATAATGTCTAATTAATTGCAAGCGCAGCTGCGAAATACTTGGTGCAAATCTACATGCATGCCACAACTGTTTTACTGTACAACAATGAAAAACTACAACTACAAAGGAAATTCTCTCTATAATTACGCGCTAGCAATAAACAAAAGCTACACTAATTACACAAACTACAAGAAAAAAATCAGAAGATTCCAGTGAGGTATCCTCGGCTAAGGGTCGACATATGAAACGTCCCCTTTGAACAATTATTCATGACTGTGCTTAAACTGACACACAATATTTTTAGCGCAATGCAATCTGACTTTCAAAAATCCATACAAAAGAATGGCCCTGACTAACATTAACCTATACGTTTCACAAATCACTTACCTCACAAAAATCTTGGTTACTCGAGCTACTGCAATAAAGAGAGCGCCACTACTGCCAGCTAAATAAAAGATTCAAACTACTGAAGGCACTAACTACTGATAGGCATAGTTAGCAAATGAAAGATTTTAATAGAGAACAAACAATGTATTTACCTTAATAATGTTGAAAACTCATAATATACATATTAGTTCATGACATCCAGTTTTAAAAATTTCAAAACTCCGCCATCTCTCTCCCCACATCCACCACTGCTGGCGGCTGACCTCCAACTGCGCAACGCTACGCGCTGTTCACAGCCAGCTGCCTAACACTACAATGGCGAGTATTACAACAATGCAAAGCAGCCACAGACTGCACACGGCACAGCCAGTGATTTTCATACAGAGGTGGCGTTACCAATAAAAAAAACCTAAACAGCCTACTTACACTCTGACTGAATTTCGTTGGCATTCTCCGTAACTGAGAAGCATATCGACCTGTTCTTCGAAGGAATACATCATTCACATTCACCTGATTCGACGATACTAGTAGTAGTAGGGTAGGGGGGTTACGAGCACGCTTTTGATATTAAATTGACATGCAAATTAAGTAAACTGAACAATTTACTTCTGGGCTTGTGGTCTGACATATAAATTTGTTATATATCTTTTCTCTAGGTGGAAGCTTAACCACATTAGTCTATTCCAACTGTCTTATCGTTGTCCACAATTACATTGATGTTTCGATGGTGATCTCCTTCTATGCAGAAGTTCTGGGTTAATATTAAGAAGTCGCACATCTCCATTTTGTTAAAAATTCTGGCGAAATCTTGCGTTATGTCCAAATCCAAAAGGTAAGAGTCGTCTACACGTAGCTGTTTTAAAATTTCAGGGCGCTTCTCCATTCGAACATCCATTTTATCATCAGATAATTACACTTTATATGGTATAACCACAGGACTTTTGTATTTCTTAGAAATAGTTTCCAGTGCTTCCTTGCCGATTTGCTCCCATATCCCTCTTGTTGTGACACTGTCGCTCCCGTGTAGGAGAAAAGGCAGCTTCGCCTTGACACCATGTCTTGCAGTGACGAAATTGGAGAATTTACTACGTAGATAATAGTTAAATGAGCCCCACATCTCCTTCTTTAACATTACAGACCGTCCTATTTCTAATTGTTTTGACAGTCCACTTATCACAGATTTTAATCACCATAAGGTATCACAAAACGGTTCTGTAATCGGCACAAACACATTTATATTCTTCTCAGTAAGTAGTTTACCATTTTTGGTGTAATTTATGTTGTCAATGTCAGTAGCCAGATTATTCAGATTCTGCTGTAATAACCACAAACCGAAGCATTCATCCGCTGGTCTTGCCTTCCTCCCTAACAGCCAAAATTCGAAATTCCCGCCAAAATTCGAAATTCCCGCCAATAGGGTAGGTTGGGGCAAGGGGAGGTGGGATGGGCGAGGGGGAGGAGGGGGCTGGGGCACTAGTGCAGTGGGGAAAATCACGTGACGTCATCTGGGGTGGGGGTTAGCATGGTCTGGGGTGGAGGTGATTAATTGATCGATTTAATTAATTTGTATATCAGTTTGATATCAAAATGTGCTCATAACCCCACTACCCTACTACTACTACTCTTACCGTTCGTGTAAGTGTTGTATTGCAAAACCATTGAATGGTAATTACATGTCAATGGCACGTTACATGGATACGCCATATTTGGCGAATATTTACTTTTTACACGATATACGAGAGAGCATGTGCTTCGATAAGTGCCGATGTGATAACGGATACCACACAATCCATGATAAGATTGTAGCACTGCATTGATACCAATGGTCATCACTTCGAACACCTTCTGTAAATGGACGTTCATGCCACATTTTTGACCTTCGTTTACCTTCAAATACCTTACTTTCACACATCACTGGATTCGTCTCGATAGCCGCTATCAGAAAATAAGTACCAAACTGTAGCATCCCATTTAAAAAAACAAAGTTCACCATCATATCTCTGACTCGACTCCACCTAGCAACAAAATACCAAAGTCATATTATGTTCCCTGTTGTACCATGCAACATTTGTCCCACAAACTTTTCAGCTCCGATCTTACTTTCGTCATTATTCTTAGTGGCAATAGTTAGTGACTCACCTTGTATACAGGGTGGAGAAAAAATGTGTCATGAAATTTTAATCCTGGATAGCTGATGCCAATAGGAACCTAAATTACTAATGTCGTGTAGGTCAACAATGCACCATTTTTAAATTACGGATCCTTGGCGCCACGCGCTGCGTTTGGCCGTGGGATTGCCATGTTGCCGTTCGTCGGTCGACGGGCAGGTCTATGGTTGTCGCTTCACACATACAAACGTCCCTCGCCTCGTCACTGCCCCAAAGTGATATGCACACGTGTCGAATAGGTGTTTCTGTTTGTCTCCCCCTCACGTCAGAGTCATTCACACGTAAGCTTCGCTTTGGAGCACATACACACACGTCATCTGCGATGTAGTCATACAGTAAGCATTGCGGCACAGTACTGTATTCGTTTGAAGAACAAGGAGATATGGGTTTTGTTTATGGACTACCCGACGGTAATGCTCCTGAAGCTCGACAGTTGTATGAGGAACGGTACCCAGCATGACGCCACCCACACCCGCAAACGTTTACAGCAATTCACCGGTGACTTGGTGAAACAGGCTCGTTAGCGGGATATCATGGTGATGCTGGAAGACCTCGAAGAGGACGAGATGCTGCTTTTGAAGAGGGTGTTCTCGAGCGCTTCGAGGAAGCACCCACGACAAGAAAGGTTGGACGCGATGTGGGGGATGACGCCCAGCATCCATTTATTTTCCACTCTGTCCAAGACCTAAATCCTGTGGCGCGCTATGAGCAAAGTCTAGGGTTTTGCCATTGGTTTCTGCGTCGTGTTGTATGAGATCTCGACTTCTCCGCCATTTCGTTGTTTGCCGACGAGTGCACCTTCCATCGTGGTCTTTACAATACTTGAGACGTTCATTACTGGGCAAGGGAGGGGAAATCCTCACGTCACGTACGTCCCCGCACACCAGGAATGATTTTCACTCAACATTTGGGCAGGCATCATGGGCGACCGTCTGATTGGGCCGGTCCGTCTACATCCTCGACTTACCGGGGCAAATTACCTTCACTTTATGCAAGAAACTCTATCCGGCCTGCTGGAAGGTGTTCCCCTGGACATACAGCTATGCTTCTGGTTGCAGCATGATGGGGCGCTGGCACATAACAGTCGTGCTGTGCGCGGATATTTAAATGAACTCTTCGACGGTCGGCTAATCGGCAGAGGTGCTCGTACAACATGACTCCCGCGATCACCAGTCCTCACGCCACCGGACTTTTTCCTGTGGGGATTCTTCAAGGTTCTAGTTCACCCACCCGGACGCGAACCCCCAGAAGCGGAGAGGAATTAATGGATCGCATTGAACATGCCGCCACTCACATCAGGGCAACGCCAGGAATCCTCGAAAGAGTTTGGCAAAACACCGTTCGACGTTACGAAGCTTGTGGCGCGCCAGAGGGTTTCCAGTTGGAGCATCTGCTATAAATACACAATGCCCTACTTACAAAAAAGGCCCTTTTTAGGCCGACACAATTTGTAAAAGACTTTCTGTACGCGAACTAATAGCTGTTGGCGGTTTGTTCACGGGACGTCTTCTCATGAAACCACAATGGATGTTTCTAGAATGAAATTTTCATCAACTGGTAGAGCACTTGCCCACCAAGGTAATGGTCCCAAGTTCGAGTCTGATACAGTTTTAATCTGCCAGGAAGTTTCATATCAGCGCACACTCTGCTGTAGAGTGAAAATTTCATTCTAGAAACATCCCCAAGGCAGTGGCTAAGCCATGTCTCCGCAATATCCTTTCTTTCAGGAGTGCTAGTTCTGCAAGGTTCGCAGGAGAGCTTCTGTAAAGTTTGGAAGGTAGGAGACGAGGTACTGGCAGAAGTAAAGCTGTGAGGACGGGGCGTGAGTTGTGCTTGGGTAGCTCAGTTGGTAGAGCACTTGCCCGCGAAAGGCAAAGGTCCCGAGTTCGAGTCTCGGTCGGGCACACAGTTTTAATCTACAATGAATGTGTCGGGACCCCGGCACATTCGCCCCCAGGCCCCTAGAGTCGAAGGCTGGCCCGCTACCACCGAGTGTGCGGGCCGCCTTGGATACATCGCTATTTCCGGCAGGCAAAGCATTCACTGTCATGCGTTGTCCAGAGCATCCGGTAATCCGGCAACAAGGCATTCCCGCGACTAATCGGAGCGCGTGGCGCCAAGTTTCCGTAGTTTAATAACTGTCCGTTGTCTACCTACACAACATTAGTAATTTTGGTTCCTACTGGCTTCCGCTATCCAGGGTTAAAATTTCGTGACACAATTTTTCTTAACTCTGTAGAAAGGGAGAGGGAGGAAGGAACGGGCATAGAAAGTTAATAACTTTTGAGACGCTATTTCCTCCTGGCTTGACTTGTACATGAGTTTCGCATATGCCTCTTCCGACGTCCACGGCCAACTCCCTACAGCAGCTATGGATGGTACCAAAGGGGCGTTGCTATAGTCAAAACAATTTGATGTTAATGACTATCTACTATGTTGGTCAAACAGAAAATGGAAGCGCAATTTTATTCCGAAAATTGTCTGTACTTTCCGAGATTAGTTTACGTACTTTTGAGAACCTTTGAGAGCCACAAAAATGTAGATAGCTTTATAAATGTTGGAGAGCGGTGTGCTGACCACATCCGCATCCTCAACTGAGGAAGACTCGGCGGTCGGATGGTCCCGATGGGCCACTTGTGGCCTGAAGACGGAGTGCTTTTTTATAAATGTTGGTTTGCTTCATTGCGCGAAAAAAGAGAAAAAAATCTTTTCGATTCCGCAGAATCTGTGCGTTGTTTAATCTTTCTTATATATACTTCTTCTCCAGAGCAGAAAAAATCAAGCAATGAATAATCATTTAAGTTCATAATTTCTGGTGGTTGTGTGTCTAGCGTATCTATAACTTTTCAGATGGACATCACAACACAGCTTGCTCAGAGGACTCTCTCGAGCAGCTTATTCCCATTTTTTTGACTCTGAGAAAGGTTGAGTCATTGGTATAAGTGACATAGCAGCACCATGATGGCAGACCGCACAGCCAATCGGCTATAGCACAATGACTGCGGTGGTGGTGGTGGTGGTTGTTAGTGTTTAACGTCCCGTCGACAACGAGGTCATTAGAGACGGAGCGCAAGCTCGGGTTAGGGAAGGATTGGGAAGGAAATCGGCCGTGCCCTTTCAAAGGAACCATCCCGGCATTTGGCTGAAACGATTTAGGGAAATCACGGAAAACCTAAATCAGGATGGCTGGAGACGGGATTGAACCGTCGTCGTCCCGAATGCGAGTCCAGTGTGCTAACCACTGCGCCACCTCGCTCAGTACAATGACTGCAAAACAGCTTATGTCGAGATGGGTTCAGGACAATAGTTTGGCAAGGTGCGATACACGGGTGCTACAAGAAGTTCTACAGCATGAGAAAGCTCTAGAATTGTTAAACTCACTCTAGTTAATAGACAGGCGACAACAGCTGATATTCTGGCAGAAGTTACGTGCACACCGTAACCAAAAATTGTCGGAAACGAATTAGAAGCTAATTTGTGATCTCGAATTGCCAGGCGTCCCTTGCCGCTGACACCAAAACACAAAAGCATCTACAACCAAAAGTGGAGAGTGACGGTAATTTGAAGAAAACAGAATCGCATGGTGTTGAGCTAGAGTCCCCTGTGTCATTGACTGGTTCCTGTTTATGGCGGTCAAATCGATGCCAACGTGTCCTTAGACATCCTGGTCAAAGGTCACAACAAACCGCGACTCTCGGGGCTCACAAAACTCCTGGAATTTAGTTGTGTGGAGCTTCTAGGTTTATCTGCAGGACTGATGTGATATTTTTTGATGGAACACCGAAATCCCGTCAGTGATTTGTAATCATTGTAAACTCTGTGGCCACATCCTTTAAGACCAAGATACCAAACAGTATATGCCAACAGTATAATGCAAGACCCCACACCGCAGTTGAAGACCTTAGTACAAACACTTGAGAAATGTACAGATTCTTGACTGCCTATCGGGTCCCCTGATGTGTCGCCAAGGCAGCATATCTGGGATACGATGTGGCAACGTTTATTTTCATACCAGCCTTCAACTAACTACATTTATGAACTAATACGTGTTTCAAGCATGGCAAGAAGTTTCGCAAGAAATTCAAGAGAACTTCGTTTCCATGGGTTCCGTGGGATCACACCTTATACTGATGTTGATTATGGGCATCAGTTCCAAATGGAATGAAATTGCCGGCCGTTTGTGACCGAGCGGTCCTAGGCGCTTCAGTCTAAAACCGCGCGACCGCTACGGTCGCAGGTTCGAATCCTGCCTCGGGCATGGGTGTTGTAAGTAGGCTGTTTAGGTTTTTTTATTAGTAACGCCACCTCTGTATGAAAATCACTGGCTGTGCTGTGTGCAGTCTGTGGCTGCTTTGCATTGTTGTAATACTCGCCATTGTAGTGTTAGGCAGCTGGCTGTGAACAGCGCGTAGTGTTGGGCAGTTGGAGGTGAGCCGCCAGCAGTGGTGGATGTGGGGAGAAGATGGCGGAGTTTTGTAATTTGTCATGAACTGCTATATATATTATGACTATTAAGGTAAATACATTGTTTGTTCTCTATTAAAATCTTTCATTTGCTAACTATGCCTATCAGTAGTTAGTGCCTTCAGTAGTTTGAATCTTTTATTTATCTGGCAGTAGTGGTGCTCGCTGTATTGCAGTAGTTCGAGTAACGAAGATTTTTGTGAGGTAAGTGATTTGTGAAAGGTATAGGTTAATGTTAGTCAGGGCCCTTTCTTTTGTAGGGATTATTGAAAGTCAGATTGCGTTGCGCTAAAAAAAAAAAAAATATTGTGTATCAGTTTAAGCACAGTCTGGTATAATTGTTCTATATAAGGGGACGTTTCATATGTCGACCCTTAGCCGAGGATACCTCACTGGAATCTTCTGATTTTTTCTTGTAGTTTGTGTAATTAGTGTAGCTTTTGTTTATTGCCAGCGCGTAATCATAGAGGGAATTTCCTTTGTAGTTGTAGTTTTTCATTGTTGTACAGTAAAACAGTTGTGGCATGCATGTAGATTTGCACCAAGTATTTCGCAGCTGCAATTAACTAGATATTATTTTCAGTGCTATGTTAATGTGTTCTCTTGTTTTTGCTCTTCAAATTGTGCTTTTCTGTGTTATCGTGTGAAATATTGTGACAATAATGGCGTGTGAAAAACGTAACACTAGGCTACAAAGTAAACTGAGAAATAATAGTGACGACGAGCGTAGCTTATCGGCACCACTGTGTAATGCATTAACAGACATTCAAAGTAGTAATTTGGTAACTGTGCATAGGGAAATGGAGCGGGCGTCAAATAATGGTGTAGACAGTGAAACAGGTAGTGAACAGGAAAGCATTATCGATCGATCGCTCGGCAACAGCTCGCCTCAGGAATCCGAAATGACAGGACACAATTTTGCAAATACTGTAGATTCAGGTTTTGCGTCCTCACCGTTTTCTCAAATGAGTCGAGACACATTTTCCGCTTGTCAAAATGTGAATGTTGCCGGTGCAAATTCACTGCCGAAAAGCACTGAGGAACATATTTCAGACACCAGTGCATTGTTATTACAATTAATGCAACAAATGGGACAAAAGCTTGAAAAGTTAGACACAATGGAACAAAATCAGAGACAAACACAGCAACAGTTAGACACAATGGAACAAAATCAGAGTCAAACACAGCAAAAGCTACAAAAGTTAGACAGAATGGAACAAAATCTTCAAAAGTTAGACACAATGGAACAACACCAGAGACAAACACAGCAACAGTTAGACGCAATGGAACAAAATCTTCACACCACGCTTGAACAAACACGTGAAGATTTAACTACTGAGTTACATAACATTGAATCGAAATGTCAAAAAGTCTGTAATGACGTAAAAACTCAAATTTGTGAGCATTGTCAACCTATTTTTTCGCGGCATGAAAATGCATTACAGAATCACGAAGCAGCCATAAAAGAACTGCATACTATTGTTCATGAAAATCATGAGACCTTGCAAGCTAAAATTGACTCAGTTGCGTCTACCGATTCGGTTACGCAACTTGCAAAAACTCAGGAAAACCTAAAGGACACAGTAGAAAGACACATGGAGGAAATTAGTACATTATCGGAGAAAGTAGCCGAACTTTCGGATCAGTTCACTAACTTATCTATGAAGGTAGATGATAATCTGAACGACACAAAACCGGTAGTCTTTAATGACACATAAGAGTATGAACAAATTAAGAAATTCAAACAAAATCAGAATCAAATTAATATGCAACACCAAAGAGAAATCCGGGAAGTACAAGATCAGCTGACACAGGTAATACAATAATTGCGTATTTCAGAGGACACTCGCGCCCCAATACGGGAAGAGGGACATAGAAATACGGAACAGCCACAAAATAATAACACAGGGCATTTCGGAAGTTATGAAAGAAATTGGCAATGTGCACCGAATTTTGAGATTGAACCGCCGACACGACGTAACAATGACTGACATGCGACTCGCCGACATAATGATTTTGACTATAAGCTGTTCATTACTACACGTAAATTCAAAACGTTTAAGAATTCTGGCAACGACATTCATCCACAAGCGTGGCTCCATCAATTCTCATTGTTTTCCTCCCAACTGGTCATTAGAGCATAGATTAGAATTTATGTGTGGCTATTTAGAGAATGAACCAGCTGTAAGAGTGCGATCGGTCATTCACGATTGTCACAGTGAAGGAGAATTTTACCATGCCTTCCTCTCAGCCTATTGGTCTCAAGCCACACAAGACCGAGTAAAACATAGCATCATAATGATGAAACATTTCGAACAATCTGAATTTTCCAGTCTTGTCAAATATTTTGAAGACATGTTGCATAAGAATCAGTATCTTTCAAACCCATACAGCCCCTCAGAACTCATCCGCATTTGCTTAATGAAATTGCCTGAACATTTAAGAAATATTATTTTAGCAGGACGTTGCAAAGACGACACTGAAGCTTTTCAAAGACTCTTACAAGAATTAGAAATTGAGACAGACAGTCGCGGGATGCTAAAACAGGAAAGCAATCACTACAGGTCACATCCGTCACAATTCCGTGACGACAGAAACAATAACTGGACACGACAAGTCTATTCTTACAACGCAAATCGTGACCAAAACAGACACCACCCATATGACAACCACTGGCAGAGTAATAATAGTTACAGAGAAAGATCACATTTCCGTAGTAATGAATACGACAGAGATTACCATAGAAACAGACAATATGGTAACCAGAACTATTATTATCAAGGGAGACAGAATACTTTCAGGCGCAACAGTTCAGCGCACAGTTACGATTCGGGAAGAAATTCTCCACCACATGACCGACAAGAAAGAAATTATGAAATCTACCGACATGACGACAGACGAGATAAATCATAACGACAGACCTGAATTTCATCAGAACTGGCGGGATTCAAACAGAGCAGGGTACTTTCGACAACGCGAATTTGTTGAAGCTAGGTCTCCTAATCCCAATAACGACGCGCGCCAACAAAGGAACAGACAATGACTCGCACCGCAGGCAGCTGTGTGCGCCGGCTGGCTCAGAGAAAAATAACATAGACGCTAACCTTGAGAAAAATTCCCGTATTCTTTACCGACGTATACTGCATGATAATTGCATTAAAGCTGAAACTCTGAGTACTTTGAAGAGTAAAAGATTGTACCACATTTCAAATGTAAATCCGTTTATTGAAAGATAATCTGCTTTTTAACTTTGTCTTTGTCATAAAACTTTTCACTTCACATTTCTAGTATGCTTTGTCAGACTTAAGAAACTGTTAACATGCAACAATGTTTGAAGTTAAATATCCAGCCTAGAACCTAGGGAACATTTTTAAACAGAAATTACGAATGCATTGTTATAGTGAACAGACTACACAGTGTTGTATTTGTACATTCTTGCTTGTTAGTTGCACGATTACGTAATGACTATCAGGCTTACATACTTAGGACACATACTGGTACTGCTAATGAGATTTTAATGCAACATTTTGGTTTACTTGAAAATACATTCTGGATTTAAAGTACTTTCTGTGAGATACCAGATGACACAGTGGTTAGTTTATGTGACAGCTACACGATTTTTATCACGACTCTACTAATGAGTGACAATTTACAATGTTGCTTTTGCAGTGTTTCTGTTTTATATCTGCACAGTTTTCTGTTTTATTCTGGAATGTAAAACATGTTTTAGTAGTAACTTTTGTGGTATAGCTACAATGAGACAGCCTTTTCCGTAGCGCAACAATACGTTACAGTACAGTACTTTCTTCATCACAACAATAAGCGTAATAACTACGATATCTATACACAAAGCATTTCACTTTTGTTTATCATGAGGTAAGTACATTGACTTCTGCAGAACTTAGCTTTCGGAGGACGATAACTAAGAGACTTCCACAGAGATTATCTTACAACATGACGCACAGTTTAGCGCTACAGTACACGTATTTGAGTGATTAATTTCGCACTTAAAACATTTATTTTTTTAAGATATTTGAAGTGCAATGGTACAAGGGTTTTCCGTGATACATTTCATTCCATTGCTGTAATCTGTAACACCTGAGGGTATAATTACATTAATCCTCAGGGGGGTACACGCTTACTTTGTGTACCATGTGTGTGGCAACCACAAGGAACCCTAGCTAATATGGTATTTGCTTATACAACTTTACACATCAGTACCATATTTCTCTAACACAGAATTACACAGCTATCTGATTATTTACCTGAGAGAGACAAACATTTATTTTACTACATCAGTGACAGACGTTTACGTAATTTCACAGTTGAATAACTTCACACTTATGAAACTGTATTTTGTCTGTACTTTGTAAACTGTTCATATTTTTTCAGAACCATTGTGATACTACGTGAGCTTTGAATGATGTATTTGGTATGGGATCATGATTTTTGAAGTACGTTTGAGGTAGATAACACTTTTGAAATGAGCAGAGAATTTTTCTAGGTTTTGAAATTATTGGAGGAAGCTACGACGATTTTGAGATTTGACTGAGGTGTTATGATGTTATTTTTACGACGACGATGTGTATTATGCTGCTGAGGTGTGTTTATGGTCAAGAAGCTGATGCTATATGAGTTATTTGATTATGCTACGTATTTATTAACAGGAAATATTGAAGAAGCGTCGACGAATTTGTATATGTGTAATAAGGTAAGGAGTAATGAATAGTGATTAGGGCACTCTGATTTGTGGAAAGGGTTGTTGGAAACCAAGATCGTACTTTAAGAGTTATGAAATGTGTGTAAATGCGTGAATGTATCACAATGCCGACGAAAATTTTTTGGACGCTGTTATATTTATAGGATTTTGTTTCTCCAGATTTGTAATCCAAATTCTTGACCTGTGAAATATTTTTATATCAGACTGTCACTGTAGCGAAAACTGCTGTCGTAAATATTCCGGGATGAGAGGTAAGTGACCGAGACGTAATTCGTTGTGAGCGGCCACCTGTGCCAGCCACCTGGAGAAACAGCCATTAGGTGGAGAGAAAAAAAAAGGGGGGGGGCATTATCCTCGCTATTGACGTTCCTTTGTAGAAAGCATCGCAACATTTCACGGCTATTGTCGTGCTAGTTGAGAGAAATGCCATATGGCTAGTGAATGACGTTTCACGCCTTGCTTTGCCCATTTTGTTTAATATCTAGTTTCTAGCTGCACTGCAGCACCGGTTAAAATAAAATTTTATAGATGTACTAATATAAATATTTTCTGTCTACAGATCTATTAAATAATAATTTTGTAATCCACATTCTAAAAAAAAAGGAGCAATTGGAAAGGAAAGAACAATAAGAAGGGACTAGTAACAGTAACTGCACACATAATTTTCTTTTCAAGTATATGGTAATATTTTTTTTTTACAATAAGTTGTTGTGGTGCACCACTTTAATTACATAGTCATTAAGATGTGAATATACATTTCCCTTGTCTGCATTGTTGTCTTTACTGTAATATTTTTTCTGCTTGAGCGTTGTCATGTTTAGATATAATTTATTGCTTTTGCTTCTGCTGTTTGCCAGGCATAGTGTTATTGAATTTGACTTTGTATTATTCTGTTAAGCCAGTTTTACTAATGATTTCTTTTTATTGTTTGCTGCACATTGCCTTAGATTAGTTGTAGTATTACAATTGCTTTGCTAATTTCTTAATGCTGCTTGCTTCGCAAATCTGCGTTTTTTTTTTCATTGCTGTTTATATTAATTGTTTTATGTGATGCTGCATTGCCTTGTCCCTTGGTATATATATCTGAGCTCAGTAGATTTAAGTTAGCTTAAGAGGGGGTAGACTATATAAAAGAAATGCACTGAGAGGCTATACAAAAAAAGTACAGAAAGCAGGTATAGGTAGGATTTTCTTGGAAATAAATAATGAGGTAAGAAATATGTGAAATAAATACAGAAAGCATGCTTGGATAGGATTTTTTTGGTGGAAGCAAAGGTTGAAATAAGACGAAAGGTCTACAGAATGAAGTTTTGCGTTGGACTGCAGTACCAAATGATACACTGAAAACAAACCCTGTCCTTTCCTTTTGTGTTATCCCACTATGTGTTTGTGTACCCTTGTATATTTGTTTTCTTCCTGTCTCTGTGTAGTTTCATAGAATTTTTTTTCTAATACTATTCACTATGATGAGGAATACTGTTATCCTCAAATATAATTGGTATTAATAATATGTTATTTAACTTGTAAATATGCTTAGATATTATTTATTCTGGTCTGTGTTAATGCTTAGGTGTGAAGTTGATGTTTCAAAAGTTATTCTGATCTTTTATGTATGAACTTATGTCAAAATTCCTATAACATTGATGTATATGTTTATTTCTATTCTGTTGTAAAGCCTGTACTACAAATGTTATCTGTATTGTTATGTTCTTGAATGATGTATTTTGTACCTTTGTAATTGTATTCTTATGTTATAAAATTGTAATTGACAGCAGTTCATCAAATTAAGCAACTTGTAAGTTACATTTCACTGCACACGTTTTTGTTGGTCATAGTATATGGACAATATGTGAGAAGTAGGGACTGTTAGTGTTTGTATGTGTGTTAATAATTCAGCAAGGGACTGGATAACAGCATTGCTGGTTCTAAGGACAATTCCAAAAACTTTGTGAGTGCACAAGTGGTGGTTTATGGACTTGCTATATTCTCCGCAAGACTCTTCGATGGTGATTGTGCACCTGCACAGTCGCAACGGATGGCTGCTAGCCATCTCTACAAGGACTACCGTGGGTCTGCGTCTTTGCTGACTCACCAGTACCATTATCTCTACAAGGACTACAGTGGGTCTGCGTCTTTGCTGACTCACCAGTACCATTATTTCTACAAGGACTGCAGTGGGTCTGCACCTCTGGTGGCCCACCAATACCGTAATCTCTACCAGGACTACAGTGGGTCTGCTCTGTGATGTCCTACCCACCAATACTCTTCAAAACTTCGACTGACTCCGCTGTGGGTTTGCTCTGTTGTGGCCCATTACCTGTCTGCATGTCGAGTCAGCACTGTCTTTCCGTTGGAAGGACAACACTACTTCTTCAAGACTGTATGGAAATCTACTACGTCTGTGTGCATTGTCTTTTACTGCTCAGACTTTGAGAAAAACACGGCAATTTTAGTGTGATCAACGATCAGGACTGTCTTTATGGACTGTGAAAAAATTTTTTGCTTTTGACCAACATTGTATCAATAAGTGTGTGCATTTGATTTCTTTGTTATTGTAATTGTGAAAAAAATTTTAACAAATATGTATTGGCCAGTGCCCAAAAAAAAAATTTGTAAAATTTTTTGTGGGGAGCATGGGGGCTATGTAAGTAGGCTGTTTAGGTTTTTTTATTAGTAACGCCACCTCTGTATGAAAATCACTGGCTGTGCTGTGTGCAGTCTGTGGCTGCTTTGCATTGTTGTAATACTCGCCATTGTAGTGTTAGGCAGCTGGCTGTGAACAGCGCGTAGTGTTGGGCAGTTGGAGGTGAGCCGCCAGCAGTGGTGGATGTGGGGAGAAGATGGCGGAGTTTTGTAATTTGTCATGAACTGCTATATATATTATGACTATTAAGGTAAATACATTGTTTGTTCTCTATTAAAATCTTTCATTTGCTAACTATGCCTATCAGTAGTTAGTGCCTTCAGTAGTTTGAATCTTTTATTTATCTGGCAGTAGTGGTGCTCGCTGTATTGCAGTAGTTCGAGTAACGAAGATTTTTGTGAGGTAAGTGATTTGTGAAAGGTATAGGTTAATGTTAGTCAGGGCCCTTTCTTTTGTAGGGATTATTGAAAGTCAGATTGCGTTGCGCTAAAAAAAAAAAAATATTGTGTATCAGTTTAAGCACAGTCTGGTATAATTGTTCTATATAAGGGGACGTTTCAGTGTGTGTGATGTCGTTAGGTTAGTTAAGTTTAAGTAGTTCTAAGTTCTAGGGGACTGATGACCTTAGATGTTAAGTCCCATAGTGCTCAGAGCCAGCTGAACCATTTTTTTGGAATGAAATTTTTATGATTTAGTATCCATTACGCGATTTCTGTCAGAATATATAGCCTGGAAGAACGCAGCGGCAGCCATAAGACGTCACTCTGAAACGCGGCATGTATTTTGCATCAACAGAATACGTCTGTCATTATGAGGCTGACGACAGGAAAAATCGGTGTAAAAGTGTTATTGGTATTGGTGACAGTAGGGTGCACTGTATAATTTGCATGTCTCTCTTTGTTCACCTGGTGAGGTTGTTTTAATGGATTATGAATCATTCTGGACTGTGTACAAATGTGCAGAGCAGTGGACTTGAGACAGAGCAACAGGAGACTCTTCGCTCAAGCAGGCTGGTGACCAGTGAACGAGACCAGGGCCTGGTTGGCATGATTTTTGAAAGTGAGGTCGGCCTGGATGCAAAGTGGGTGGCAAGCATTGTCCTCCCACGTGACTGATTGTCCGGGCAAGGGCGGCACGGCAACGTGTTGTGACGTCGGTGTGGCATTCGTGACGTCGTATACAAAAAAATTATTATATATATTTTTATTTTTAATTTATCAGCATGCTTCTTTCTCTCAGGGATATTGTCTTTTCTTATCCCTTTTGCTTAGGTGCATAAGTAAATATGAAACGGGTTCTTGAAGGGCCTCAGTTATTCATGTACCAACTTTAGATTTTGAACGTGATGACTAAAATATAGTTGCCGTTAACTGAATTGAATGTAATTTTGTTAATTTCTATTTATTGATTGCAAAGCAAGGCTTGAGAGAATTTCGATTGTTGCCGTGGAGCGGCCAAGATAAAACATACTGAACTCATGGAATCTGTATAGTTTAAAAACATGAACTTCAACGTAAATTAATTATCTGTTGCAATTTAAAAAGGTTCTTATTGTGGGTCACCGCCAGACACCACACTTGCTAGGTGGTAGCCTTTAAATCGGCCGCGGTCCGTTAGTATACGTCGGACCGGCGTGTCGCCACTGTCAGTGATTGCAGACCGAGCGCCGCCACACGGCAGGTCTAGAGAGACTTCCTAGTTGTACAGCCGACTTTGCTAGCGATGGTTCACTGACAAATTACGCTCTCATTTGCCGAGACGATAGTTAGCATAGCCTTCAGCTACGTCATTTGCTACGACCTAGCAAGGCGCCATTATCATTTGCTATTAATCTTGTGATGCATGTACCGTCAGACCGATGTTCACCAATTATGGATTAAAGTTAAGTATTCCAGAAGCTACGTACTTATTTTACTAGTCTCAACTTTAACTGTTCCAGACCTCACGCCAGCCTGCGTGAGCTTAAACGCGTGCCTTTCGGCTACCTCATAGTGGCTTGGCTGCCTTGCCAAGTCACAACACTTATAACGAAATCTCTCGCATTTACAGTTACTGTTAACACTGAAAAATAAATTAATACTTCGGCGCGTAATGGCCGACCAGAGGCTGCATCGGAAGATGAGCTTCTCGCAGCGCAAATTACTGAAAAAATGCTTATTAAAAAGAATTAGCCACTGCGAGCATTTGAGGTGACAACTATTACAAAGAAATTCATTTTGTAATAATAATAACAAGTTTATTTTAGCAATAAATACGAATAACTTACATAAAATATGTGTAGCCGCTCAATGGCTGCCTTCCGTATAGCGAAACAAAACAGTGTGTTTACCACAAAATACTTCCTTCCTCCTCGGCCGTACAATCGCGTCTCTCTCGATTCTTTTTTATTTTCATAGACATTAAATAAAAATGCTATCGTTGCATATCAGTTGTTTCAAGAATATTAACTATATCTTCTACAATAATTATATTCATAAAATACGTAAAATACGATTTACAACCGCTAAAAATGTAAATATTTGTGATGTCCCGTCACAGTGTGCAGGAGTTGGGGGCGCCTTTCCATGTTTTCTGACTTCTTTTGAAGATTGGCGTCTGAAGCTCGTAGACAGCGCAGGCTACAGGAAACAAACTCTAGCCCTGTAGCAGTGCTCTCTGAATATCATGAGCCCAGTTGCGAGGCTATGGACGTTGCAATCACAGTAAATGTGAGTGACGTTAGATGCTTTTGGTATTGACAGAGAGTTTGTTATTGGAAGCTGAAAAAGACACACTATTTTCGGCAAGACGCAAGAAGCGTCGTGATTGGACCACACTAGCGTCGCAGCGTTCCTCTTAGAATCTCTGAACCCAGTTATGAGGATACGGACACCGGCCGGAGAGCGTGCGGTTGGCGTAAAGGTGTAGGACGGCAGATCGCAACACTGAAACGAATTATTTTCGTAGTAGGGGAAAGTTTTATTTTGTTATTGGAAGGTGGAAAATATGCGCTATTTTTGCTGGAAGGAATCCTCATGCTTGGGTTGCAGAGGTTCGTAGTTTTGCGGTCGGCGCTTTTTGGCGGCAAGGAATACGCACAGCATAATGGAGCACCTGGAGAAGCACTTGATTCGACTACCCAGTAGGAAACGAACGCGTCTTCTGGTACTAGGCGGTAGCGAGCAAGGATGTCCAGCTCGACATTCCCACAGTACGCGAGGGTGTCCTGATCGACTTGGCGTAACAGCACGGTGGGGTCTGTTACACCTTAGAGTCCGGCAAAGGTGCTGAAGACACGTTGGCAGCGCACAGCTCGGTGCAGGTCAGTCACACTTACGGGGTAAGCATAATGCGCACCACCGGCAGTGTAGTTCAATTTGATTTCACACTTGTGAAATCCAGGACGATCAACTGTCTCATCTCCTATTGCACTGGTAATGAACGTGTGGATTTCTGGGTTTTAGTCAACAATTTCCAGTCACTGTTCCGATCGAGAGTTACAGGATTAAATAGTTGTCAATTATTGTTGAACATCAGGAGGTAGTAAATTTTGCTCTGGGTAGGAAATAATGTAATTGATACAACAATGACACTGCTTTTCGCACAATCTTGGGTAGAGATAGTTATTAAACATTTAGGTTATTCTTTTACATATTTATCACATAAATATGTTTATGAATAAGTCTGGGTATCGAATTTAATCATTGTTTCCGTTCGACCCCTTCACATACATTAAGTTAGAGGCTTTTAACCTATATGCAAGAATATTAGCAATCATTTCTAAATCATAATCAACATACTACTTCCAGCCAGATAGTATTAGTCAGGTTGAAATTTTCAGCTAATTCTCCACCTCAGTAACTATGCCTAGGGCCGTAATATTCGCGGTATCCATTCAATTTTGCTCAAAACATTCACAGGTTAGTTCTTAAGATGGTAGTCTGACTACAATTAGTTTTGGAGGGTTATGGGGAATTCTACACACGAGGTTTGTACGGCGATGTGATAACTCACAGTAATGTGTTGCCAGAAGTTTAGCGTAGCCGCGTGGGCTTGGTGTGGAGAGTAACGGCTGTCTCCTGTAGTGACCTGATTCGACTACCGTGGAGACGACGGAGGCGTGGCCTTCCTGGAAGGCAACTGCGCGGCGGTAGTCGCGGGAGCAGAAGCGACGCTTCCACGACAAGTCCTCTGGCTTCTGCTGCACCGACAACGGGTCTCTCTTATGCGGTTCCCGTAATCCTCCGAGTAGCTGCAGAGTCAGCCCTTAGTGGTGACAACTTGCGGCCTTTGCAGCGTTCGTTCTGGCGTTGGTGGAAAGCAAGACGATGCACTATTCACGAAGCGCTTCCAAGACGCAACAGAGAACTTCAGATCAAACGACGATGTTTTCTTGTTTGCTGAACGGGATCCATTCCCTTAGTCTCTTCTCCCGCGTAATTAATCATCTCATCTGTGTAGAATCCAACTTATTCAAAGCATGTTCTTACAAGTAACAACAGTTTGTTTTCATCTGAGGTGCAAAGACGAATTAATTGTATTACTGCCCAACACGCGAAAACGATGCAAATAATTGTTCATGTGAAAAACATGTTTCTTTTAAATTCATTCTACAACATTGTTTTTTTCCCCTTCTGCTTTATTGCCAGTCATATAGTATTCTAAACTTACCGGAAATTGCAACCTCTTAAACCTAAACGTTAAGTTAATTCATATGAGGGGAACTGGCATGCTTTTTTCGTTTACGCTGTCGTCGTGGTTCATCATTGTATCACTTGATAATTGTTGCTTCTTCTGGTAGCATATTATATAGTGCATGATTTGTTTGTTGAGCTTGGTTTGTTATTGTTGCTAAAATCATTCCCTCACACAACCATCCTTTGTAAAGTAGTGAAGCAATTAAATCACTTAATAAAAGCAAGTCTTCTGGTCTAGTCTGTGTACCAATTAGGCTCCTTTTGGAGTTTGCTGATGCATTAGTTCCACACTTAACAATCATATACAACTGTTCGTTCGACGAAAGATCCGTGCCCAAAGACAGGAAAGTTGCACAGGTCACACCAATATTCAGGAAAGATAGTAGGAGTAATCCGCTAAATTACAGGCCCATATCGTTAACGTCGATATGCAGCAGGAATTTAGAACAATCATTCTGTTCAAACATTATAAATTACCTCGAAGGAAAAAGCCTATTGACACACACTCAACATCGGTTTAGAAAACATCATTCCTGTGAAACACAATTAGCTCTTTATTCACATGACGTGTTGAGTGCTATTGACAAGGTATTTCAGATCGATTCCGTATTTCTCGATTTCCGGAAGGCTTTTGACACTCTACCACAGAAGCGGCTCGTAGTGAAATTCCGTGCTTATGGAATATCGTCTCAGTTATGTGATTGGATTTGTGATTTCCTGTCAGAGAGGTCACAGTTCGTAGTAATTGACGGAAAGTCATCGAGTAAAACAGAAGTGATTTCTGGCGTTCCCCAAGGTAGCGTTATAGGCCCTTTGCTGTTCCTTATCTATATAAACGTTTTGGGAGACAATCTGAGCAGCCGTCTTCGGTTGTTTGCAGATGACGCTATCGTTTGTCGACTAATAAAGTCATCAGGAGATCAAAACAAACTGCAAAACGATTTAGAAGAAATATTGGAATGGTGTGAAAAGTGGCAGTTGACCTTAAATAACGAGTATATTAGTGCTAAAAGGAACACGTTAAACTTCGGTTACACGATAAATCAGTCTAATCTAAAAGTCGTAAATTCAACTAAATACCTAGGTATTACAATTACGATCAACTTAAATTGGAAGGAACACGTAGAAAATGTTGTGGGCAAGGCTAACCAAAGGCCGCGTTTTATTGGCAGGACATTTAGATAATGTAACAGATGTACTAAAGAGACTGCCTGTACTACGCATGTCCGTTCTCTTTTAGAATACTGCTGCGCGGTGTGGGATCTTTATCAGATAGGACTGACGGAGTACATCGAAAAAGTTCAAAGAAAGGCAGCACGTTTTGTATTATCGCGAAATATGGGAGAGAGTGTCACAGAAATGATACAGGATTTCGGATGGACATCATTAAAAGAAAGGCGTTTTTCGTTGCGACGGAATCTTCCCACGAAATTCCAATCACCAGCTTTCTCCTCCGAATGTGAAAATACACTCCTGGAAATTGAAATAAGAACACCGTGAATTCATTGTCCCAGGAAGGGGAAACTTTATTGACACATTCCTGGGGTCAGATACATCACATGATCATACTGGCAGAACCACAGGCACATAGACACAGGCAACAGAGCATGCACAATGTCGGCACTAGTACAGTGTATATCCACCTTTCGCAGCAATGCAGGCTGCTATTCTCCCATGGAGACGATCGTAGAGATGCTGGATGTAGTCCTGTGGAACGGCTTGCAATGCCATTTCCACCTGGCGCCTCAGTTGGACCAGCGTTCGTGCTGGACGTGCAGACCGCGTGAGACGACGCTTCATCCAGTCCCAAACGTGCTCAATGGGGGACAGATCCGGAGATCTTGCTGGCCAGGGTAGTTGACTTACACCTTCTAGAGCACGTTGGGTGGCACGGGATACATGCGGACGTGCATTGTCCTGTTGGAACAGCAAGTTCCCTTGCCGGTCTAGGAATGGTAGAACGATGGGTTCTATGACGCTTTGGATGTACCGTGCACTATTCAGTGTCCCCTCGACGATCACCAGTGGTGTACGGCCAGTGTAGGAGATCGCTCCCCACACCATGATGCCGGGTGTTGGCCCTGTGTGCCTCGGTCGTATGCAGTCCTGATTGTGGCGCTCACCTGCACGGCGCCAAACACGCATACGACCATCATTGGCACCAAGGCAGAAGCGACTCTCATCGCTGAAGACGACACGTCTCCATTCGTCCCTCCATTCACGCCTGTCGCGACACCACTGGAGGCGGGCTGCACGATGTTGGGGCGTGAGCGGAAGACGGCCTAACGGTGTGCGGGACCGTAGCCCAGTTTCATGGAGACGGTTGCGAATGGTCCTCGCCGATACCCCAGGAGCAACAGTGTCCCTAATTTGCTGGGAAGTGGCGGTGCGGTCCCCTACGGCACTGCGTAGGATCCTACGGTCTTGGCGTGCATCCGTGCGTCGCTGCGGTCTGGTCCCAGGTCGACGGGCACGTGCACCTTCCGCCGACCACTGGCGACAACATCGATGTACTGTGGAGACCTCACGCCCCACGTGTTGAGCAATTCGGCGGTACGTCCACCCGGCCTCCCGCATGCCCACTATACGCCCTCGCTCAAAGTCCGTCAACTGCACATACGGTTCACGTCCACGCTGTCGCGGCATGCTACCAGTGTTAAAGACTGCGATGGAGCTCCGTATGCCACGGCAAACTGGCTGACACTAACGACGGCGGTGCACAAATGCTGCGCAGCTAGCGCCATTCGACGGCCAACACCGCGGTTCCTGGTGTGTCCGCTGTGCCGTGCGTGTGATCATTGCTTGTACAGCTCTCTCGCAGTGTCCGGAGCAAGTATGGTGGGTCTGACACACCGGTGTCAATGTGTTCTTTTTTCCATTTCCAGGAGTGTATTTTGTTGACACCGACCTACATAGGGAGGAACTATCACCACGATAAAATAAGGGAAATCAGAGCTCGTACGGAAAGATATAGGTGTTCTTTCTTTCCGCGCGCTATACGAGATTGGAAAGATAAAGAATTGCGAAGGTGGTTCGATGAACCCTCTTCCAGGCACTTAAATGTGATTTGCAGAGTATCCATGCAGATGTATATGTAGATGTTTAGGTAATTTCTCTCTATAAGCGCACACACTTGCTCGATGAATTGTTCCTCTGTCTTTACAACAAAGAACAACTCATTGGTAAAGGCAGTTTTGCCTCAGAGTGGGTCAGTGATATGTATGCCGTAACTAAGTTGTGTTCCGGAACATTGGATGATATTCTAGAGCATTCGAAAATATCCACTAACATTCGAAAATATTTTTAGAAGCTCGAGAAAGTTATAGTACAATCTCGAATACTTTTCCCTTTCAAAATGCATTAATGCGGAAGACGCAGAAGTTATCGCAATGACCACCACGATATGATGGTGACCAATCCACACACTCGTACCTCAGTAACCAGTAGAGCTATAACTGCAGAAACACTAAGCGCACAACGGGAGACTCAAGTGTAAATCCAGACACAAAAACCAATGACTGGTGGAGCGTGGTCCAGAAGGGCTGATCAACGTCACTCACAGACACTTTAATTTACAGAATGGTTATAATTAAATTTTACAGACTCGAAACAGTGTAGACGAATCGCTACTTATCGTATGGGTGCCCTACTTCTAGGAATAATGTTCAGATCGTGAGCTGCAGGGTTTGCGTTGTTACTAGGGTTACTGTTATGATTTGCCGTTAGGCGCCGGCACTGGTAGGGTGACGTGGAGTTGAAACATAAGCATCAGTATGAATTATAGTTGCAGACAGTCAACGTGGGTCTGGATAAGGTGAGCAGGGTTTTCCTCGTAAAGATATTTTAACAAACCAACAGCAATAGTGCTGCTCTAAGCGAGCATCGACGCATTAAAGGATTACAGAGAGGTCTCCTTACGGCACCGGGGTTGAAGAACATGACTCGGGATTTCGAACGAACTAGCGATTTGGTAATTACTCCTGGGAGAGGCCAATGACCAGTTGCGCTACAAATTACACACTTAAAAAAAGTTTTGCATCACCTCGGTTCCAAGAGTTCCGGAACCTGTACCGAAAATTTGAATAGAGATCAACATAAACATCATTTCCGCCCTTTTCATAGCTGATAAAAACCACACATTGCATGTTATACCACTATACAGCGTGACCTTCAGAGGTGGTGCCCCTGATCGCAGTACACACCAGTACCTCTAATACCCAGTAGCACGTTCCCTTGCGTTGATGCATGCCTGTATTCGTCGTGGCATACTGTTCACAAGTCCGTCATGGCGCTGTTGGTCCACTCCTCAACGGTGATTCGGCGTAGATCCCTCAGAGTGGTAGGTGCGTCACGTCGTCCATAAACAGCCCTTTTCAATCTATCTCAGGCATGTTCGATAGGGTTCATGTCTGAAGAACAAGCTGGCAGCACTAGTCGAGCGATGTCGCTATCCTGAAGGTAGCAATTCTCAAGATGTGCACAATGGGACGCGAATTTTCGGCCACGAAGACGAATGCCTCGTCATTATGCTGCCGATGTGGTTGCACTATCGGTCGGAGGATGGCATTTACGATCGTGCAGCCGTTATGGCCGCTTCCATGACCACCAGCGGCGTATGTCGGCCCCACATAATGCCACCCCAAAACATCAGGGAACTTCCACCTTGCTGCACTTGCTGGACAGTGTGTCTGAGGCGTTCAGCCTGACCAGGTTCCCTCTCCGACGATTATCTGGTTGAAGGCATATGCCACACTCATCGGTGAAGAGAACTTGATGCTATTCCTCAGTGGTCCATTCGGCATGTTGTTGGGACCATCTGTACCGCACTGCATGGTTTCGTCGTTGCAAAGATGAACCTCGCCATGGACGTTGGGAGTGAAGTTGCGCATCATGCAGGCTATTGGGCACAATTGGAGTCGTAACACGGCATCCTGTGCCTCCCCGAAAAGTATTATTCAACATGGTGGCGTTACTGTCAGGGTTCCTCCCAGCCATAATCCGTTGGTAGCGGTCATCCACTGCAGTATTAGCCCTTGGGCGACCTGAGCGAGGCATGTCATCGACAGTTCCTGTCCCTCTGTATCTCCTCCGTTTCTGAACAACATCGCTTTGGTTCACTCCGAGATGCCTGGAGGACAGTTCCCTTGTTGAGAGCCCTTACTGGCACGAATTAACAATGTGGATGCGATCGAACCGCGGTATTGACCGTCTAGGCGTGGTTGAACTACAGGCAACATGAGCTGTGTACCTCCTTCCTGGTGGAATAACTAGAAATGATCGGATGTCGCACCCCCTCCGTCTAATAGGCGCGACTCATACATGGTTGTTTACATCTTTGGGCGGGTTTAGTGACATCTCTGAACAGTCAATGGGACTGTGTCTGTGGCACAATATCTGCAGTCAATGTCTATCTTCAGGAGTTCTGGGAACCGACATGACGCAAAACTTTTTTGATGTTTGTATAAACTGCAAAACAAGTTACTGTTGCCGCTGCTATGAATGCTGTGTCACGACAGCTGAACATTCGATCTTCCACCGTTGTTTCTGGTACCAGTAGAGTAATCTGTATTGTGGTGAAACGTCCCCTTTTTGAAAAATTTATACAAGACTGTGCTTAAACTGACACACAATATTTTGTTAGCGCAACGCAATCTGACTTTCAATAATCCCTACAAAAGAATGGCCCTGACTAACATTAACCTATACCTTTCACAAATCACTTACCTCACAAAAATCTTGGTTACTCGAACTACTGCAATACAGCAAGCGCCACTACTGCCAGCTAAATAAAAGATTCAAACTACGGAAAGCACTAACTACTGATAGGGATAGTTAGCAAATGAAAGATTTTAATAGAGAACAAACAATGTATTTACCTTAATATCATCAAAAGTCATAATATATATAGCAGTTCATGACATCCAGTCTTACAAATTTCAAAACTCCGCCATCTCTCTCCCCACATCCACCACTGCTGGCGGCTCACCTCCAACTGCGCAACGCTACGCGCTGTTCAGAGCCAGCTGCCTAACACTACAATGGCGAGTATTACAACAATGCAAAGCAGCCACAGACTGCACACAGCACAGCCAGTGATTTTCATACAGAGGTGGCGTTACCAATAAAAAAACCTAAACAGCCTACTTACATAGCCCCCATGCTCCCCACAAAAAATTTTACAAATTGTTTTGGGCACTGGGCAATACATATTTGTTAAAATTTTTCATAATCGTAATTACAATAACAAAGAAATCAAATGCACACACTTATTGATACAATGTTGGTCAAAAGCTAAAATTTTCTCACAGTCCATAAAGATAGTTCTGATCATTCATCATAATAGTAATTACAGTTTTTTTTCACAAAGTCTCATTAGTAAAAGATATTGCACACAGAAGTAGTGGATTTCCATGCAGTCTTGAAGAAGTAGTGTTGTCCTTCCAATGGAAAGACAGTGCTGACTCTTGACATGCTGACAGGTAATGGGCCACAACAGAGCAAACCCACAGCGGAGTCATTCGACGTTTTGAAGAATATCGTTTGGTAGGTCATCACAGAGCAGACCCACTGCAGTCCAGGTAGAGATTACGGTATTGGTGGGCCACCAGAGGCGCAGACCCACTGCAGTCCTTGCAGAAATAATGGTACTGGTGAGTCAGCAAAGACGCAGACCCACTGTAGTCCTTGTAGAGACGGCCAGCAGCCATCTGTTGTAAATGTGCAGGTGCACAATCACCATCGAAGAGTCTTGCGGACAATATAGCAAGTCCATAAACCACCACTTGTGCACTCACAAAGTTTTTTTAATTGTCCTTAGAACCAGCAATGCTGTTATCCAGTCCCTTGCTGAATTATTAACACACGTGCAAACACTAACAGTCCCTACTTCTCACATATGTCCATATACTATGACCAACAGAAACGTGTGCAGTGAAATGTAACTTACAAGTTACTTAATTTGATGAACTGGTGTCAATTACAATTTTATAACATAAGAATACAATTACAAAGGTACAAAATACATCATTAAAGAACATAACAATACAGATAACATTTGTAGTAACAAACTTTACAAAAGAATAGAAATAAACATGTACATCAGTGTTACAGGAATTATGACATAAGTAAATGAATAAAATAATGAGAATAGTTTTCGAAACATTAATTTCACACATGAGCATTGAAACAAAACAGAATTAATAATGTCTATAAACATCTTTACAAAGAAAATAACATAGTATTAGAAAAATTCTACAACATAAATCTTATTAGCTAAACACATAGAGACAGGAAAAAGACAAATACGCAAGGGTTCACAAAAACATAGTGGGATAACACAAGGAAAGGACAGGGTTTGTTTTACTGCAGTATTTTGCAAACAAAACTTTCTTTACTTTTTGGAGATCTACCTTCATTCATCATTATTCCCAAAAAGTCCTATCTATACCTGCTTTCTGTACTTTTCTCGTATAGCCTCTCAGTGCATTTCTTCAAATTCATCGCAACTCATTCTCTTATAGGCTACCCCCTCTTAAGCTAACTTAAATCTACTGAGCTCAGATATTAAACTAAGGGACGAGGCAATGCAGCAGCACAAAACAATTAACATAAACAGCAATGACAAAAAAATTGAAATTTGCAAAGCGAGCTACAGTAAATCTAAATTACCAAGCAATTCAAATTACAACTAATATGAGGCAATGCGCAGCAAACAAGAAAAATAAATCTGGCTTAGCAGAGTAACACAAATTCAAATTCAGCAACACTATGCCTGGCAAACAGCAGCAGAAAATGAAATACCTAAACATGACATAGCTCAAGCAGAAAAAATAGTACACTAAAGATAACAATGCAGATAAGGGAAATGTATAATCACATCTTAATGTCTAAGTAATTAAAGTGGTGCACCACAAAAACTTATTCTATGAAATAAATTACCAAGTATTGTAAAGAAAATTATGTATGCAGTTCCTGTGACGGGAAATGTCTTTTTGTGCTCCCTCATTTTTTTGGAAATATATCACAAAACTATTATATACTGGATCTGTAGACAGAAAACATTTATATTAGTACACCTATAAAATTTTATTTTAACCAATGCTGCAGTGCAGCTAGAAACTAGATATCAAATGAAATAAGCAATTACGCAAACCAAAGCATAAAAATATCATTCAATAGTCATGTGACATTTCATAAGTTAGTAGACATTCTCTCAACTCTCGTAGAAAGACGCTTGTCCTAATCAGGTGTGCAGATGTAAGAATGTTTCCAAGTTATTATTAGCGTGTCGTATTTACGATGCTTTCTACAAAGGAACGTCAATAGCGAGGATAATGGCCTCCCTTTTTTTTTTCTACCTGTGCTGCTGAAAAGGGCTCGCAATAATGGCTTTTTCTCCAGGCGTCTGACACACCTGGCCGCTCAGTTGAGTGCCCACGACGCATTACGTGCAGGTGGTCACTGAACTTTCTTACCGAAATATTTACGACACCAGTTTCCGCTACAGTGACAGTCTCATATAAATATATTTCACACATCAAGAATTTGGGTTACAAATCTGTAGAAACAAAATCCTATAAATATAACAGCGTCCAAAAAATTTTAGCCAGCATTGTGATACATTTACGCATTTACACACATTTCCTACCTCTTAAAGTACGATTCTTGCTTTCCAACATCCTTTTTCACAAGTCAGTGTCCCTAACCGCTACTAATTACTCCTTACCTTATTACACATATATATATTCGTCGACGCTTCTTTAATATTTCATTATATGAAATATGTAGCATAATCAAATTCCTCATATAGCATCAGCTTCTTGACCATAAACATACCTCAGCAGCATAATACACATCGTCGTCGTAAAAATAACATCATAACACCTCAGTCAACTCTCAAAATCGTCGTAGCTTCCTCCAATAATTTCAAAACCTAAAAAGAATTCTCTGCTCATTTCAAAAGTGTTATCTACCTCAAACGTACTTTAAAATCATGCTCCCTTACCAAATACATCTTTCAAAGCTCTCATAGTATCACAATGGTTCCAAAAAAAATATGAACAGTTCACAAAGTACAGACAAAATACAATTTCATAAGTGTGAAGTTACCCAACTGTGTGATTACGTAAACATCTGTCACTAATGTAGTAAAAAAATGTTTGTTTCTTTGTTAAATAATCAGATAGCTGTGTAATTTATGTGTTAGAGAAATATGGTACCGATGTGTAAAGTTGTATAAGCAAATACCACATTAGCTAGGGTTCCTTGTGCTTGCCAAACACATGGTACACAAAGTAAGCGTGTACCCCCCTGAGGATAAATGTAATTATACCCTCAGGTGTTACAGATTACAGCAATGGAATGAAATGTATCACGGAAAACTTTCTTTGTAATTCAAGAATCTTGAAAAATAAATGGTTTAAGTACAAAATTAATCACTCAAATGCGTGTCCTGTAGCGCTAAATGTGCGTCTTGCTGTAAGATAATCTCTGTGGAAGTGTGGTAGTTATTGTCCTCCGAAAGCTAAGTTCTGCAGAAGCCAATGTACTTACCTCATGATAAACAAAAGTGAAATGCTTTGCCTACAGATATCTTAGTTATTACGCTTATTGCTGTGATGAAGAAAGTACTGTGCTGTAACGTATTGTTGTGCTACGGAAAAGGCAGTCTCATTGTAGCTATACCACAAAAGTTGCTACTAAAACCTGTTTTACTTTCCAGAAGAATTCAGAAAAACTGTGCAGATATAAAACAGATACACCGCAAAAGCAACATTGTAAATTGTCACTCATTAGTAGCGTCGTGATAAAACCGTGTAGTTGTCACATAAACTAACCACTGTGTCGACTGGTATCTCACAGAAAGTACTTTAAATCCAGAATGTATTTTCGAGTAAACCAAAATGTTGCATTAAAATCTCATTAGCAGTACCAGTATGTGTCCTAAGTATGTAAGCCTGATAGTCGTTACGTAATCGTGCAACTAACAAGCAAGAATGTACAAATAACAACATTGTGTAGTCTGTTCACTATAACAATGCATTCGTAATTTCTGTTTAAATAAGTTCTCTTGGTTCTTGACTGAATATTTAACTTAAAACATTGTTGCATGGTAACAGTTTCTAAGTCTGACAAAGCATACTAGAAATGTGAAGTGAAACGTTTTATGGCAAAGACAAAGTTAAAAAAAACAGATTATCTCTCAATAAACGGTTTTACATGTGAAATGTGATGTAAACCTTTACTCTTCATAGTACTCAGACTTTCAACTGAAAAGCAATTGTCATGTTTTATACATCGGTAAAGAATGCTAAAATTTTTCTCAAGGCTAGCGTCTTATGTTATTTTTCTCGGAGCCAGCGGGCGCACGCGGCTGCCTGCTGTGCGAGTCATTGTCTGTCTCTTTGTTGGCGCGAGCCGTTACTGGGATTAGGAGACCTAACTTCTACAAATTCACTCTGACGAGAAGGCCCTGCCCTGTTTAAATCCCGCCAGTTCTGATGCAATTCAGGTCTGTCGTTACGATCACATCGTCTGTCGTCATGTTGGTAGGTTCCGTAGTTTCTTCCTTGTCCGTCACGTGGTGGAGAATTTCTCCCTGAATCGTAACTGTGCGCCGAACTGTTGCGTCTGAAGTTATTCTGTCACCCTTGATAATAATTGTTTTGGTTCCCATATTGTCTGTTTCTCTGATTGTCTCTGTGATAGTCATTACCGCGGAGAGGTGATCTTTCCCTGTAATTATTACTACTCTGCCAACGGTTGTCGTACGGGTGGTGTCTGTTTCAGTCACGATTTGTGTTGTGAGAATAGCCTTGTCGCTTCCAGTTATTATTTCTTTCATCGCGGAATTGTGACAGATGTGACCTGTAATTGTTGTGCTCCTGTTCTCGCGTTCCGCGATTGTCAGTGTCGATTTCCAGTTCTTGTAACAGTCCCTGAAAAGCTTCAATGTCGTCTTTGCAACGTCCTGCTAAAATAATATGCCGTAAATGTTCAGGTAATTTGATTAAGCAAATGCGGATGAGTTCTTAGGGGCTGTGTGGGTTTGAAAGATACTGATTCTTATGCAACATGTCTTCAAAATATTTCATAAGACTGGAAAATTCAGATTGTTCGAAACGTTTCATCATTATGATGCTGTGTTTTACTCGGTCTTGTGTAGCTTGAGACCAATACGCTGAGAGGAAGGCATGATAAAATTCTCCTTCACTGTGACAATCGTGAATGACCGATCGCATTCTTACAGCTGGTTCATTCTCCAAGTAGCCACACATAAATTCTAACCTGTGCTCCAATGACCAGTTGGGAGGAAAACAATGAGAGAATTGATGGAGCCATGCTTGTGGATGAATGTCGTTGCCAGAATTCCTAAATGTTTTGAATTTACGTGTAGTAATGAACAGCTTATAGTCAAAATCATCATGTCGGCGAGTCGCACGTCGGTCATTGTTACGTCGTTTCGGCGGTTCCATCTCAAAATTCGGTATACCTTGCTAATTTCTTTCATAATTTCCGAAGTGCCCGGAATTATTATTTTGTGGCTGTTCCATATTTCTATGTCCCTCTTCCCGTATTGGAGCACGAGTGTCCTCTGAAATACGTAATTCTTGTATTACCTGTGTCAGCTGATCTTGTACTTCCCGGATTTCTCTTTGGTGTTGCGTATTAATTTGATTCTGATTTTGTTTGAATTTCCTAATTCGTTCGCACTCTTCTGGGTCATTAAAGACTACCGGTTTTGTGTCATTCAGATTATCATCTACCTTCGTAGATAAATTATTTAGCTAATCCGAAAGTTCAACTACTTTCTCTGATAATGAACTAATTTCCTCCATGTGTCTTTCTGAACCAATTTTCATAGTATCTACTGTGTCCTTTAAGTTTTCCTGAATTTTTGCAAGTTGCGTAACCGAATCGGTAGATGCAACTGAGTCAATTTTAGCTTGCAAGGTATCGTGATTTTCATGAACTATAGTTTGCAGTTCCTTTATGGCTGCTTCGTGATTCTGTCATGCATTTTCATGACGCGAAAAAATAGGTTGGAAATGCTCACAAATTTGTGTTTTTACGTCATTACATACTTTTTGACATTTCGATTCGATTTTATGTAACTCAGTAGTTAAATCTTCACGTGTTTGTTCAAGTGTGGTGACTAACTTTTGAAGATTTTGTTCCATTGTGTCTAACTTTTGAAGATTTTGCTCCATTGTGTCTAACTTTTGAAGATTTTGTCCTATTTGTTTCTGATTTTGTTCAAGCGTTGTGTCTAACATTTGAAGATTTTGTTCCATTGAGTCTAACTTTTCTAGCCTTTGTCCGATTTGTTGCATTAACTGTAATAACAATGCACTGGTGTCTGAAACATGTTCCTCAGTGCTTTTCGGCAGTGAAGTTGCACCGGCAACATTCACATTTTGACAAGAAGAAAATGTGTCTTGACTTATTTGAGAAAACGGTGAGGACCCAAAACCTGAATCTGCAGTATTTGCAAAATTGTGTCCTGTCATTAATTCCCGTTTCCTGAGGCGGGCTGTTACCGACCGATCGATCGATAATGCTTCCCTCTTCACTAATTGTTTCACTGCCTACACCATTATTTGCAGCCCGCTCCATTTCCCTATGCAAAATTACCAAGTTACAACTTTGAACATTAGTTAATTCATTACACGGTGGCGCTAACACACTGCTTTCGCCTTCGCTGTCATTTCTCAGTTTACTTTGGAGCCTAGTGTTACGTTTTTCACACGCCATTATTGTCACAACATTTCACACGATAACACAGAAAAGCACAATTTGAAGAGCAAAAATAAGAGAACACATTAACATAGCACTGAAAATAATATCTAGTTAATTGCAAGCGCAGCTGCGAAATACTTGGTGCAAATCTACATGCATACCACAACTGTTTTACTGTACAATAATGAAAAACTACAACTACAAAGGAAATTCTCTCTATAATTATGCGCTAGCAATAAACAAAAGCTACACTAATTACACAAACTACAAGGAAAAAATCAGAAGATTCCAGTGAGGTATCCTCGGCTAAGGGTCGACATATGCAACGTCCCCTTAGAAAAATTATACATGACTGTGCTTAAACTGACACACAATATTTTGTTAGCGCAACGCAATCTGACTTTCAATAATCCCTACAAAAGAATGGCCCTGACTAACATTAACCTATACCTTTCACAAATCACTTACCTCACAAAAATCTTGGTTACTCGAACTACTGCAATACAGCAAGCGCCACTACTGCCAGCTAAATAAAAGATTCAAACTACGGAAAGCACTAACTACTGATAGGGATAGTTAGCAAATGAAAGATTTTAATAGAGAACAAACAATGTATTTACCTTAATATCATCAAAAGTCATAATATATATAGCAGTTCATGACATCCAGTCTTACAAATTTCAAAACTCCGCCATCTCTCTCCCCACATCCACCACTGCTGGCGGCTCACCTCCAACTGCGCAACGCTACGCGCTGTTCACAGCCAGCTGCCTAACACTACAATGGCGAGTATTACAACAATGCAAAGCAGCCACAGACTGCACACAGCACAGCCAGTGATTTTCATACAGAGGTGGCGTTACCAATAAAAAAACCTAAACAGCCTACTTACAGTGGTACCAGACTAACGTGGATGCAGATGGTCCTCACTTTGAGCAACATTTGTAGGCTGGAACGTAAATATTGTGCGCAATGAACACATGTTACCGTCTCATGTGGAAATTAAAATGGGTTTCTTTCACTGGTTTGTCGTTGTCTCTCTACTGTATATTCTTAAATATGTTTTCAGAAAGTTTCACTGTCCTACGATCACTTGTTTCTCATGTGGCCCCCTCTCAAATGGTGAATGTCTTATGATAACCAAACCGTGTATTTAGTTAGTTGCTGTTTCGTCTACAGACTGCTTCACCAGCATCATATTCCATGATTAGTACATCCAATGATCGAAACTATTTTTTAGGTAGTACAGAATCATGGTAAGTACCTTTAAAATAGAAGAAGGTTTCTCCTGTCATACCCGAAACATTGTGGAATCAACGTATCCTAGCAACAGTAACGACAGTTTTGAGGTCATCAACAGCTTTAAATTTGGAACATAATCGTGATCTGAAGAAGAGAAATTGTGTCCAGACAAAGGTATAATTAGCAACAAAATGAAGAAATGGAAAAGAAACATTCCTGTTTTCGGCTGGATACACAGTTGTCACACCACACACTAAGGACGCGTTTTTAAGTGGTGAAGAGTGCCGTACTCAGAACTTCTAAAATGTCAAAAGCCGTCTGCTTCCCGCATTTGCCTAACTGGCTCTTATACCACGGATACACACAAATATAAGTGTGTCTATATTGTTTTTCACATGGATGCCTATGTCGTGACAAGATGACAGGCGACTGTAATAAAACCACTGTGAGTGATTTGGGATTTTAAACTCCACCTTCTGTAAAACACAATGTATTTTATTTCTGTTTCCCAAAATACGTTTCGACATCTTTATGCATCTCGAATTATTTCTGAAACTACCGCACGTTAATTGTGGAAGCGGATTTGTACAGGGAGTCTTGTTTTTAAGTCTTTCTCCCGTAGGACGTATATCATGTTTTCCGTCTTGTTGTGCAACTTTGGCGTGTTTCCTTTTTCTTAATTAATGAAAAGCCGCTCCAGGTGCAGTTTTTAGAACTTTAATAAGTTCACATGACCGATTTCGGTTTTTACGTTAGGCTGTTACCAAGTGTATATGAATCTGCCAAATATTAATAACTAATATGATGGGCGTATAGATACTGTCGTTTTTAAAATAGAAGATGGGAGACAATGTTTATGCATGTAAATTGCAAGTGCAGAGATAATATACAACTTACATTATGCTGTAGATAAGAAACGTCGAATAATAAAAACAGCCGGCCGGAGTGGCCGTGCGGTTCTGGGCGCTACAGTCTGGAGCCGAGCGACCGCTACGGTCGCAGGTTCGAATCCTGCCTCGGGCATGGGTGTGTGTGAAGCCCTTAGGTTCGTTAGGTTTAATTAGTTCTAAGTTATAGGCGACTGATGACCTCAGAAGTTAAGTCGCATAGTGCTCTGAGCCATTTGAACCATTTTTAATAAAAACAGTAGAATTCAAGTGGATTTTAAAAAAATTCGCACCCAGTGATGTCATGAGAAAAATGGGCTTATCGTAATTAAAAAAATACACAATCCGGAAAACTGTTAACATGCTTTAGCTTAAAATAATTGTATTCTGACATATTTCAGAACTACAGTTGTATGTATTTAAATATAGAAGCTGAAAGTAATTATTTGAAATCAGTAATAGTGTAAAACTGTTGCAATGGACGAAGTTTCGGAGTCGAGCTTGAAGGTATGATCACTAACAACAAAATTAGAACCAATGGGTACTGCTGAAGTTAATCGCATAGCTTGGACGTATCGTCGACTGCTTACAGAAGTATTTTCACAAGCAACTAACTACAGTTGCAATCTTGCGGAACATTTTTAAAGGAAGTTATCCACAAATGGGTAGCAGATATCCAAGAACTTGTTGCATTATTCGTTAAACGTCTTTTCCTTGGCTTTTTTCAGGTAAGCGTAAATTTCCATCTCTTCAAAAATGTTCATAAAGTAGCCCTTCGTCATTATATGAAGGATTACAAGGTTGTTTCTTTCATAAGGTGTATCTTCCATAAGATGAGCTGCAAATGCGGGTTAGCTACCTACGTTTTTCTTTTTAATTTGGTGTCTTTCTTACATCGTATTTTGAAATTTATGCCTGGTTGCCGATGTAGCTCGTCTTACAATAAGAGCAGTGAATTTCGTATGCGCCATTGTTTCTGTATACGTCATGTGTAGTGTTAATATGGTGAATTAAAAGGCGTAAAATTGACGGTTGAGATTTATATGCCATTTGTACAATATATTTTTTAAAAAGGTTACTTTGTCGGCTTGAGACCTGACCAGTGAAAGGAAATGCAAAAATTGTTTTTTATGTATTATCTCCTTTTTGTGTCAATTTACTCTTTCTAGAGTTCGTCAATTAGTAAATCTCATCAACGACTACGTTATGATAGCCGTTACTCCATGCTATATGTCGCAACCAGTTGTTCAACTTCCTTAGCTTTTAGCGACAGTTTAAGGTGTCTGTTTATCGCTGAACGAATAACGGACATTATACTGAACAGGATGGCACAATCCAACTACAATAATGATGTCATAAGACTTAGGCATGTGATAAATGCCAAAAACGTGCCTTTGTTCATTCATGGTGATGGAAAGATCTAAGAAATTAATACTGTTATCCTGCTGGTGCCCTATCGTAAAAGCAATATTATCGAATACATTTGGGAATTGGTCAAGTTCTTGTTGTGAGCCACTTAATAAGAATGTCGTCAGCATTACGTTTGTAGTACATTATACAAGCCTTAATTTCTTTGACCAATAGGTAACTGACAAACGTAGCCATTTACCGGAAAAAAGCTCAATAATCTACTAAGAGGCCATCGTATTTTTCAAAGCAGTTACTCTGAAAAAGAAAAAGAAACCAGTTACGAACTTACGCAAGCGAAGGGTCACAGATGTATCCCTGCTAATGCCAGGTACCAAAATTTTCAATTTTTTTATTTTCCTTAACTATTGTTATTTTCTCGAAATTTTTGTGATTTTGTAAATTGATTAATTAAGTTCGCTTGAATGGATTTTTGGCATAAAAAATATACTGCTCCAATTGTAAGGCTAGCTTTTTTACTCCAAAAATGCAGTGCAGTTCCTAAGGAATAATTCACACAAAAGATGCTAGAACGACCAATTATACACTGCTTCATAGTTGATCGTGCTTTTCAAATAGGGATGATAGAAGACATCAGACGGAGAACGATACGTGCTGCTACTATCGTAACAGGTTGACTAAGCTCGCAAGGAAACGTAGCAGAGACGTTCGGAGAATTTAAGTGAGAACTTTTGGAAGTAAGGAATAGTTCCTATAACGATACCAAGTTGAAAAAATTAAGATAGCCAATATTTTAGTAAGATTGTCCGATGCTTCTGCTGCCACCATCGTAACGCCAGAATAAGAGAGATTAGTGTGCTTAAAGATGCACATGTCTAGTCATTTTCCCCTGTTCGAATACGTAAGTGGGCCAGGTAAGAATTTCTTGTAGTGTTACGAAGCATCGCTCCCAGCAATGAACAAAAGGTTGCTGGGTGTGTACGGTGATGAGGGTTTGCCAGTATCCTACTCGTAATGCAGTCACCACATAAGCCGGCATTGTCCAGGTCAGCAGCTGCTGAGGATATCCGTCCCGGTCCTACGCGAAGGACGTCTTTTTGGACGCTAGTAAGCGCTCAGGTACTCTGGGGAAGAGGGCGCCATTAGGGCGGCTCGTTAGCGCCTGCTGCACCGGCAACCCACCAGACAGATCTGCTGTGCCAGGCTGCTTCGCTGCAGGCTCGCCCTGCGACAAGCTCCTCGCCGATATCGGAGATCTCCTTGTATGGAGCGACCATTATACCCCAGGCGGCAATTACTCGCGCTGAATGCAGAGACGATGGCTGGGACCCTGCTAACTCGCTCGGATTTTCAGGTAAGGGAGAGTGGCTGTGAAGAATGCAGGTAATGGAGATCTGGGTCCTTCCGAAAGCCTGCAGTGCCCGGAAGGGTGCAGATTCGAGGCGGCGAACGTAATAGAAGCGATAAATTTATCTACATTGCTGTGTTAGTTTTGAACAATGTTTGACATAGATAATACACTAAAAGTCTAGGGTCCGAATGCGAATTAATTTGGATGAAGAATAATGTTTACTACGGACGAAACAAGGTAACCAATGCTTTCAAAGATCACTAGCCTTAACCAATGCTTTCAAAGATCACTAGCCTCACGAGCCATAGTGACGGAACGCTTAACGGAAAGCTTGGAAACTCGAGTGACTGTTCAGTGCGGCATGCACTGTGATTAGTATCTTATTGTTATAAATGTCTCACAGAAGATTGCGTTAATCATAAAACCGGGGCTTTCCTTGCATTTATGTACATGGTGAATTGCTCTATTTCTTTCTGGTCTTGTCTCTAAGCCGGCTCTTAAACCATGGAGGTTCTTTCCCATTCCTAAGAACTTTGCTTGGAACTTACCTGTCTAATGCGTATTATTTACTTATAAGGTACATTAAGCCCTGTAAAATGAAAGCAGGGATTATCAATCTCTCCGCTAGAGGAAGCAGGCGTAAACACACGCACAACAGTGTGAGCAATTGCGCGTCGACAGCCCACCTCACTCACGAGGAGAACAAGGCAAGTGCCATCGCCTGATTTCTCAGAAACTTCGCTCAGTGGAAGAGGAGTCAAAATAAGCGAAAAAGTGTCACGGCTTATTCGCAGACACTCGACCGTTTCTGGGAAAACGAGGCTCAAAGTTTCCTGGGTATCTGTGTGCCTTTAACCTGTAATCGGCAGAGAAAACGCTTTGGCACAGTGGCATCACACGTTATGCGTGCTGTGTTCGAAATCCGGTTACTGTTTTTAATTTTGTTTTTGTTTTTCATTTATCTAGCCACGTCCGTGGAAGATTACTACACGAATGTTTCCCAACATATGTCAAAACATATGTTCCTTATTCATCTACTAATTGTCCGTCTGGTGAATCAATTAAAAAATTAAATAAATGGCGAAGTAATTGGAAACTGATTTCGATAAAATTCCTAATGTATCTAAATTCATAACTGCAAGTACCAGTTATCGGAAAAGTGTTTCGTGTAAGTGGTTTGCCGCGAAATTATTGCCAACTGTGGCAAACCTGCATTCGCACGATGCTTACGGTGTTCGGAATTTCTATTTTCGCCGGCCGCGGTGGCCGAGCGGTTCTAGGCGCTACAGTCAGGAAAATGGCGACCGCTACGGACGTAGGTTCGAATCCTGCCTCGGACATGGATGTGTGTGATGTCCTTAGGTTAGTTAGGTTTAAGTAGTTCTAATTTCTAGTGGACTGATGACCTCGGAAGTTAAGTCCCATAGTGCTCAGAGCCATTTTCTATTTTCAATGTTCCTCCTATCGATATCGTTCAAAGGAATTCACCAGATCTTCCTGAAGAGTAGGCATAGGAAAAAAAATAAGACTTCATACAATTGAAGTATGAAATATAAGAACACGATAATTTAAAAAGATTGTAACCCCTGAAAATACAATTTTACAGTTAATATGAAGCCCTTGTAAGCCTTAATTTGATAAACATGTGTAGTAATCTTCTACGGGTATGGGCAGATAAATAAAATAAAATAAAAACAATAACCAAGTTTCGGACACGGGGCACAAAAGTTAGAACGCGAGACGCTAATCTGTGTGCCACTTTTCTTTTGGTTACCTGAAACTATCCTCACGGTAGCTATACCAGCTACCGCGTTAACAACGGATGAACAGTCCTCGTTGGCATTTGAGTGTAGATTATAGACGACAAAGGCAGATTATAAACGAAAAGAGAATGATAGGAGGAAAAATAGGGAAAATAAAATCAATGTGACGAAGAAAATGACGCAGCAAAGAATCAGAAATTAAAAAATTACACTTAAACCAGTTATTAGAATAAAACTAATAACAAAAATCTCTTGATTAGCTTTAGAAATAACAGAAATTTTGCTACAGTTGATGAGTTTCGAATCTACGACCTTCTACCTGTCAAGTTTATACTGTAACCCCTTTTTACCACCTTTTTTACACGAAAGAACGGATGCAGTCGACTTCAACATGGGTGGAGAGAGGTTGGGCAGGTGTTTTGTAAACTTTGCAATGTTTAATTGAAAAGAGAAAGTAACAACATTGGAGTTAATCCTATATGGCTTCCGCCACTGAGAAAGGAAAAAAAATCTTTCCCAGTCGTTGTCGTTGCCTAAAACAATTTTTTGTTTATTTGTTATTAATTAAATGCCACAGTTGCGGCTCTACTTCACTAGTGTAAAAGATATATAAACTATGGCCGAAACTTTGAGCGTCGTTTTCTCAGAAACGGTCGAGTATCAACGGATGAGCCGGGACACGTGTTCGTGATCAGAAGTAATGGTCACATATTAATTCATGCAACTCTTTTACGCTTTTATTAAATCTAAAAAATCACTGTCACCCTTTCACCGGTTGAGCATGCAAATTGAAACTTCGAACTCCTCTTATTGAAACAAAAGCCTGCCAGTGCTTTTAATATATCGAACTGTACTGTTTTTAGAAACATGACACGCCCTTCTCCTCAGAATGCCACCGGGCATATAATTTTTTAGAACTACCTGACTTTTACCATTTTTTATAATTTGACGTTGCTTCTCTATATCTAAGCTTTGCTATTATCTCTTATTACACAAATCATTTATGTATTAATATAATAGCGTAGGCTTCCTCGGCCAGAGTCAGTTGGCATAGAAGTTTTCGGAGTAAAATTTTATTAATGTGTGTCAATCAGGAGCTGTGAAGCACGTTTTAAGAATAGAAATAGTCAGTCGTCAGCTGCACAAATTTTTATTAAATTATCTTCTTGAGTAGTCACGTCATATTAATTCGCCATCCTTAGACGATCATGCAGCTGAGCTTAAATCAAGAAGCAATTGTCAAGCAACCTCTGACAGTTCTATGTAAAAATTTCAACGAAGGACTCTAACGTCCAGACTTTGCTTGACAATTGTTTCCTGGTGTAAAGTTTATTGTGTGAGCTTCTGAGTATGGCAAATTAATTTGCCGAAACTAGTCGAGAAGTTAATTTAATGAAAATTTGTGCAGCTGACCAGTGATTATTTCTATTTTTAAAAGATTTCTGAGTATCGTAATGCCTTATAATTTAAAAAACTTTACTGGAGAAAACAAAGTTTCGGTCACTGTTACAGTGGCCTTCTTCTGGGTCCGCTGATCGGAAAATTCTTGTGTCATTTATACACTGACAGAAAAAGTGAAGCAACCAGTAGACACGGTCAAATGCCAGTATAATTTCGTATACATATCAAACCGTCTAAGCTTCCGCGGTCGCAGTCAGTTAACAGGAAAAGTCATACTGTGAAAAGCTATCACTGATTCAGTCAACATTTCAGCCACCATTACATTGACCTTCTTCTGGATCTAATGGTACGCTTACACCATACGTCGGGTATGTAAATTATTAGAGGTTCAATTCTCTGAGACAGGAGGCAGGCTCCCAGAATTACAGGTCTAATAGGGTAAACAGGACGACTCTGTGATGACCTGTCAAGCTTTCAGGGATGATGGAGAAGAGCAAATGTATGTCTCATGTAAGGATTTCTCGTCCAGAAACGACAGAGTCGAAAGTTATAAGCTAAAACCGTTCTGAGTCTCTGACAGTGGACCTCTTCTACAGAAAGCTCTTTGTTTTCCACATTTGGGAGGAGACAGTACTGACAAAAACCTTGAAACTGTATGTCTTAAGAGCTATGAATGCTTGTTCATCCTTGATTTCTACTAAACGAGTGCTGAAAACTCATAAGTATCAATTTCAGTTCCCATGCTTACTAGATAATGTTTTCTCTGTTCTGACCTATACTAACTCCTCCCAAAATATGGAACGCAAAAAGATTGCAGTAGAGAGGTCCCTGTCAGAGGTATCACATTTTTCACTTCTGCATTTCGACTCTTTAATTCCTGGAATAGGGGCCGTTAGCTCATATCTAAATATGTACCCTTCAACATCATCCATGAAAGCTAACAACATCATCACATAATTACCCTGTATAAGGGCACGAACACCTTCAAATCATAAGAAGGGGACGATGAGACAGTGTTCTCAGCACTTCACTACGTGACTGTGAGGCCTAGTCGAATCGTGCAGTGTTCATATTTATGCGGTATTATGGTGTAACTGTGGCCTGATGTTGGACTATGTGGGAACATGAGGGCACAAGCGCTCTTTGTCAAGGTTGGGGTCGACCACCCCTTAGCACAGTAAGGGAATATCGGGGTATTGTGCACCAAGCACATCATCACCCCTTCACATCTGTGAGGGCCATCTGGAAACGTGTAACGGACTCCTTGCAACATTCAATTCGTGCCTCACCGTTAGCTGGGGACTAACAGTAGCTGGTCTAGGGAATTACTGTCCAATGAGTAGGATGCCGTTAACGCAAAACACAAACGTCTGCCTTTGGTATAGTGCCGTGACTGCTGATGAATGACGTCACATTGTGTTCAGTGATGAATCGAGGAATTGCACTATCCCACGATGACCATGCTGCATAGTGACCTGGTGAGAGTTCCCATTGCTACAAAGTTTTGGAGAGGCACAGCTGTGTCGCGGCGTCATGATGTAGGGATCCATCGAGTGTTGCCTCAGACCATGCCGCAGAGATGTATCCTCATGAGTTACCTCCTACGCGACACTGTTTCGTGGTGCCATTTTTCGACAGGACAACGTTCGACCACATATGACACGCGTCTCTATGAACTGTTTGCTTGATGCTGAGGTGTTTCTGTGTTCAGTAAAGTATCCATATCTGTCCCCGATAGAACATGTGTGACCAGATCGGACGCCAACTCCCTCCCAGTGTTGGCATCCTGGTTTCCAAGGACTGGTTACATTTGTATGCCAGCGTCCTTAAGTATAAGCCCCACCGAGTCAGAGCATGCATCCAGCGAGACGGCATGATTAGTGGGCTCATAGTTACAAGTTCTTTGCAAATTTGAGTCGATGTTCTAATGACGTTCTCGGTTTTTAAACCACATCAGTTCGAATAAAATCCTCGAGCTTTCGATGACCATCTTGGCCATCGTCGTCTGGAGTTCACTGACTGCCGGGGCTGCTACGGTTCCTCGCTCATATAGGCATGATGACATCATCAGCAGCCAATCAGATAGACCCCATGTGGCGCGCGCGCGTAAGTCGACCCTGGCTGCTAGCGGAGCTATTACCCGTGGCAGCACTGGTGACGTCAGGTGGCGCCACGGGCAGGCGCCACGTTTGAAACCACCGCTCCCGTGTCGCGCATCTGTCTCTGCTTTCTTTCGATGTCCAACGCCCGCCGCCATACGCTGCTGAGTGTGTAACTCTGGTCTCTGTTGAAATTGTTGTTGTTTAAACGAAGCTTGGTCGCTTCCTTTATGACAGAGTCCCAATACGTAGATGCATGAGCCAAGACTTTTGTACTGTATTTTATGTCCGTTTTCTAGGCAATGCTCCGCTATGGCCGACTTGTCAAGCTCCCTTTGTTTTATATGGCGCTTTTGCTCAGTATAACGCTCCGCAACTGTTCGAATTGTTTCTGCGGTATACATGCTGCCACATTCACAGGGTACACCATACACGCCGGACACTCGAAGAACAATGTCGTCTTTAACAGGGTGCAAGATATCCCGTATCTTGGAGGCGGGTCGGAATACTGGTCTTAGCCCATGTTTCTGCAGCAGACGTCCTAACTTGCTGCTAGTTGCTCCACAGTATGGCATGATTGCAGTCCGTTTGGCCTCTTCTACTGATTCACCAGGTGTCTTTCGTCGGCGGCCCTTGAAAGCCTTTGCGATGTTTCTTTTGCTGTATCCATTTTCCCCGGAAACACGTTTTAAGTTCTGAAATTCATACTGTAGGTGGTCGTCTTCAGAGATAATCTTGGCTCTATGAACCAACCTGTTCAAGACTGCTTTGTTGTGTACAGGCTGGTGGAAACTATTGGCGTTCAAGTACCGATCAGTGTGTGTTGGTTTCCGGTACACTGAATAAGCTGGCCTCCTGCCTTCCACTCAACCAAAACACCCAAGAATGGTAGCTTGTTGTGCCTCTCCATCACGACAGTAAATTTAATGTTCGGATGGACACCATTCATGTGATCGACGAACTGCCGTAGTGTATCTTCATCACGAGTCCATATCAGGAAGGTGTCATCAAGGTATCGTAGAAAGCAAGACGGCCGTAATGTCACAGTTTGCAGAGCCTGCTCCTCAAAGTGCTCCATGAAGAAATTTGCGACTGCTGGAGACAGTGGTGATTTACTGTCGAGATGGAGAAGCACGGAAATCTACCATTCTTGGATGTTTTGGTTGAGTGGAAGGCAGGAGGCCAGCTTGCTCTTTCAGTGTAGCAGAAACCAACACACACTGATCGGTACTTTAACGCCAATAGTTTCCACCACCCTGTACACAAGAAAGCGGTCTTGAACACGTTGGTTCATAGAGCCAAGATTATCTCTGACGACGACCCCCTACAGTCTGAATTGCAGAACTTAAAACGTGTTTTCGTGGAAAATGGATACAGAAAAAGAGACATCGCAAACGCTTTCAAGGGTCGCCGACAAAAGACAGGTGATGAATCAGTAGAAGAAGCCAAACGGACTGCATTCCTGCCATACTGTGGAGCAACTAGCAGCAAGTTAGGACGTCTGGTGCAGAAACATAGGCTAAGACCAGTGTTCCGGCTTGAAAACCAAGAACGTTTTATTCACGTATGCCGTCGCGAAAGACTCCGAGGACTGGAATAACGTCAGCTACCCTCTGAATCTGTGCCTTCGTTTCCTCCTCCGTTTCTGGATTCTTCCGATAGTGTATATCCACCTTACTATGCATCAACAATAGGATTTTCGTATTCACTTGAAAATTAGCTAATAAGACGCTGAAACTGGTTGTGAACTTAGTAGGTTAGAGCTGACTATCATTAACTGAACGTACGCTTGCGGAATCAGTATCTCCCGAACATGGAGACCCCAATAAAGCCCACAGAGTCAACAGCTGTAATGGTTCCTTGGACTACCACCACACAGCCCAGAAAGACCGGTTGAGTGCCCTCATAGTATAGTAATATCTCCACCCGTCTGCGTCCATGGTGGTTGATACACCGACCACACGACACGTTTCCATTGACCCAGGTTACAACCTCGATGATCCGATGCCTACTGCAGTTGTAACTGATGATCTTGCGGTGTCGGTATAGGAATACATAGGGGCCGTCTGCTGCTAAGTCCCAAGTTCAACGTCGTGTCAAGAACGATGTGCTTTAAAACGTGCCTGCAGCAGAATTGCGTTGAGTCGTTAGATCTGCCACAGATTGTTCTCCATCGCGCCTTGCAGAAGCGCCAAATCCCCGACTAGCTTGTTGTGAGTAGGTATGGACGTCCAACACGTCATTGCCTACTCGTGATTTCACCAACCTTGAACCACTTTTCATAAATGCTCAATGCTCATAGCAGTAGCACGCGAACAGCCCATCAGCTTCTGCGTTTCTGAGATGCTCGTTCCCAGGCATGGGCCTTAATAATCCCCCCGTTCTCAAATTACCTCATGTCCGTAACACCTCTAATTACGTCCCGTATCGTCGCTACAAAGATTCCACGTTAGTCTCTGCTTCGCTGAAATGCTTCCTCTACTGTGTTATTTGCCCGCAACGCCATCAGACATATCGTAGTAGGCAACTGTCATGATGCCACAATTTTGCAGTGTCTGTACTTTTCAGTGTCGTAACGTCCTTCAGACATTCATCAGTGTCTGAAGGACATTGCACAGTGCTGTACAAATACTGACTATACAGAGACAGCAAAATTGTATTACCTGCCAAGGCAGGCCAAAACGAATATAACAGTAACGTTTGTGGGATTCACAGAAATTGTGCGAGCACTGGGGCATGTGGACACGGTGACATTTGAAGGCCCGAATCCACCTAATACATCAGTGTATTGATTAAATTGACTCATGGGGCTCCTATCAACCTTACTCCCCACGGCAGCCGTTACCTTTGCCTGAGGACCACACTTAGGGGACTAGAGGGCGCGCATGGAGAGCAGAAAGTGGTGTAACTGGACAGTGTTCGGACCGTTGAAGGGCAGTCATGGCGTGACGGCTCGGCAGGTACCAGAAAGTGAGCAGCAATACCGAGTTCAAGCGCAGCAAACTGGGGACAGTTCTTGTGGCGTTGCTGTGGGAGTGGATTTTAGGCGGTTGGCCTCCCCAGATGTTGTGCCAAATCACCTGTATAGTTATTGGGATGTACTGTGAAGACATGGTGACTGGAATGCCTTGTTCTGGATTTCATTCACTTTGATGTCAATAGCCTGTACCGGGAATGTGCATGTATTAATCCACCTGGCTATTCGTAACAAGCAAAACTGACTGGGTGAACAGTTCTGTTCAAATAGCTCTAAGCACTATGGGACTTAACATCTGAGGTCATCAGTCCGCAACAGTTCTCTTGTTTGTGTAACGTGCAGCTGCAATTTTTATGTGGCTTATCGATAAGTGCCTCAGTTTTGGATTGACTGTAAGACATGCAATAGCGGCTCATTCTATTGCACTGTAGAAAACACAGCAAACTTAAATGTTAATTCATTCCGCGCAAGTTTTTGTTCGGGCGTAAGTTGTCTGTTGGGGTGAAGGCAGCGCAAGTCATAAGCATGGTAGCCTTTATGTATGTCCATATTTTCAGTAAAAATAAATTCTCTTATAGCACTTTGGAGAGCAAAGCTGTTCCAGTCTTTGGCTATCGTAATCTTTAGAACTATGTGGCTTCCTGACATTGGGAAATTTGATTAAAACATGTTCCTATCCTAGAAACCTTTATGTGTTTCTTAAGTTGTAAAGCTTCTGTGCAGTCTGATTCAGATTTTGGAGTTATTACAGAGCATTGTGCTGTGGGTTAAGTGCATGTTCCATTAAGTAGTTTAATTCAGGAACGGCAGTTGCTGCTAAAGCGCTGTTATATGGCATTTTTTAATTAATTATGATTCATCAAAGCAGTATAAATTTTACTGCACAGCTTGTAATTCTCATCCTGGATTTCATGTAGTTATTAAACTTCATGCAGGTTGCTCTCAAGTTAATCTTTTTATTTATTCGTAATACATATATTATGATCAGTGTCTTTGAAACTAAGAGGCCTTCTGGAAACATAATGGAATTTTCATAAAGAGACTGAATTTCGAAAATTTCGTGGTTTAAATTATTTGTGGTCGTTCATGCTAAGCCAAGCACAGTATCTATTTTTTGATATTTGTATGAGTTTTCTACTGTGCGATGGTTTAAGATTTTAAATCTTTCTAGTTAAAAAAATTGTTGCGGTATTGTTTGTATTCCAAATGTAACCGTAGTTTTCAGTCTCCTGTAGTGTTTTGATTGTAACTGCCCTTCTGCCCGTGCTTGTGGATCCTGTTGAATGATATTGTTATGGTGACTGAGACCGCCGTATTGTGATTGTCAACGATGAGCTGTATTTAAAGATTTTTGTTCTACGTTTACAATCAAGACCTAAATAATTTTATTATAAGTTCTCTGTAAAGCAACCTTTTAAGATAAGTAGTTATTGAACTTTGTAATTTGAGAATGGTGCTTGAAATATTGCTGCGTTTAGATGATGATGTTATTTGGTTTGTTGGGCGCTCAACTGCGCGGTTATCAGTGCCCGTACAAATTCCCAAATTTTTCTACGCCCAATCTCGCCACTTTCATGAATAATGATGCAATGATGAGGACAACACAAACACCCAGTCATCTGACTGCGTTTATTTGTTGTGGCCTGACCCTACATCTACATATACATAGATACTCCGCGAGCCACCGTACGGTGCTTGGTGGAGGGTGCACTGTACCACTACTAGTCACTTCTTTTCCTGATTAACTCGAAAATAGAGCGTGGGAAAAACGACCCTCCATATGCCCCCATATCAGCCATAATTTCTCGTATTTTATCTTCGTGCTTCTTGCTAGTAACGTATGTTGGCGGCAGTAGAATCGTTTGGCAGTCAGCTTCAAATGCCTGTTCTCTAAGTTTTGTCAATAGCGTTTCTCGAAAAGAACGTCGCGTTCCTTCCAGAGATTCCGATTTGAGTTCTCGAAGCACCTCTATACCACTTACATGTTGTTAGAACCCACCGGTAACAAACCTAACAGCCTGCTCCTGAATAGCTTCGATGTCTTCCTTCTATCCGACCTGGTGCGGATCCCAAATACTGGAGCAGTACTCAAGAATAAGTACCAGCAGCATCATTTATTCGGTTTCCTTTACTAGTGAGCCACTCTTTCCTAAAATTCTCCCAGTAAATCGAAGTCGATCATTCACCTTCCCTACCACAGTCTCACATGCTCTTTCCATTTAATATCGCTTTGCAGTACACTAGTAATACGAGGTGCATTCAAGTTCTAGGGCCTCCGATTTCTTTTCTCTGGACTGGAAAGAGATAGAAACATGCGCATTGTTTTAAAATGAGGCCGCGTACATTGTCAATACGTCCCAGAGATGGCAGCACCGTACGGCAGATGGAATTTTACCGCCAGCGGCGAGAACGAGAACTGTTTTAAATACTTAAAATGGCGACGTTTTCCTTACTTGAACAGCGTGCAATCATTCGTTTTCTGAATTTTCGTGGTGTGAAACCAATTGAAATTCATCGACAGTTGAAGGAGACATGTGGTGATGGAGTTATGGATGTGTCGAAAGTGCGTTCGTGGGTGCGACAGTTTAATGAAGGCAGAACATCGTGTGACAACAAACCGAAACAACCTCGGGCTCGCACAAGCCGGTCTGACGACATGATCAAGAAAGTGGAGAGAATTGTTTTGGGGGATCGCCGAATGACTGTTGAACAGATCGACTCCAGAGTTGGCATTTCTGTGGGTTCTGTGCACACAATCCTGCATGACGACCTGAAAATGCGAAAAGTGTCATCCAGGTGGGTGCCACGAATGCTGACGGACGACCACATGGTTGCTCGTGTGGCATGTTGGCAAGCAATGTTGACGCGCAACGACAGCATGAATGGGACTTTCTTTTCGTCGGTTGTGACAATGGATGAGACGTGGATGCCATTTTTCAATCCAGAAACAAAGCACCAGTCAGCTCAATGGAAGCACACAGATTCATCGCCACCAAAAAAATTTCGGGTAACCGCCAGTGCTGAAAAAATGATGGTGTCCATGTTCTGGGACAGCGAGGGCGTAATCCTTACCCATTGCGTTCCAAAGGGCACTACGGTAATAGGTGCTACCTACGAAAATGTTTTGAAGAACAAATTCCTTCCTGCACTGCAACAAAAACGTCCGGGAAGGGCTGCGCGTGTGCTGTTTCACCAAGACAACGCACCCGCACATCGAGCTAACGTTACGCAACAGTTTCTTCGTGATAACAACTTTGAAGTGATTCCTCATGCTCCCTACTCACCTGACCTGGCTCCTAGTGACTTTTGGCTTTTTCCAACAATGAAAGACACTCTCCGTGGCCGCACATTCACCAGCCGTGCTGCTATTGCCTCAGCGATTTTCCAGTGGTCAAAACAGACTCCTAAAGAAGCCTTCGCCGCTGCCATGGAATCATGGCGTCAGCGTTGTGAAATATGTGTACGTCTGCAGGGCGATTACGTCGAGAAGTAACACCAGTTTCATCGATTTCGGGTGAGTAGTTAATTAGAAAAAAAAAATCGGAGGCCTTAGAACTTGAATGCACCTCGTACTGTAACCGAATATTGCAAGTTTATTCTTCCTACTAATCTTCGCCGACCGGGGTGGCCGAGCGCTTCTAGGCGCTACAGTTTGGAAACTCGCGAACGCTAAGGTCGCAGGTTCGAATCCTGCCTCGGGCCTGGGTGTGTGTGATGTCATTAGGTTATTTAGGTTTAATTAGTTCTAAGTTTTAGGGGACTGATGACGTCAGAAGTTAAGTTCCATAGTGCTCAGAGCCATTTGAACCATTTTACTCGTCTTCATTAACTTACATTTTTCCACATTTAGAGCTAGCTGCCATTCATCACACCAATTAGAAATTTTGCCGCCCATGATGTCCGCCAAATCATGTATGTAGAGAACAACAGCGCTCCCATCACATTTCCCCGCCGCACTGCTGACGATACCATTGTCTCTCAAGCTGCGACATGGTCGCGAGTTGAACAGTGACCCGAATATGGAATAAATTTCTGTACTTCACGTCTATGGTCACAAATTTTTTATCAGACTACCGGTCTATAATGACCATCTTCAGATCTCTTTTATAAAAACGTTTTTATAAAATAGTTCTGAAGATGGTCATTACAAACCGAAACGGGTAGCATGAAGAAAAAAAAATTATGACCTTAGACATGAAGCAAAGGAAAGTTACCATTGTCTCTGACGAACATCTAACAACTAATTATGCTGACACTAAAGTGCCAAACCACATTTCACGGCCGGCCGTTGTGGCCGAGCGGTTCTAGGCGCTTCAGTCTGGAACCGCCTGACCGCTACGGTCGCAGGTTCGAATCCTGCCTCGGTCATGGATGCATGTGATGTCTTTAGGATATTTAGGTTTAAGTAGTTCTAAGTTGTAGGGGACTGATGACTTCAGATGTTAAGTCCCATAGTGCTCAGAGCCATTTTGAACCATTTGAACCACATTTCACGCATCAGGGTCGCCATAGAGTAAGATGTAAACTTTTGAGACACAAGTTCGACTAGTATCAGTGAGCTGTAGACGCTGGTTGCGCGGTCAAGCATTACGATGGCTCCCCAACCATTAAGGCGCTTGGTTCTTGTGTCACTACTCGTCGCCGCAGGTCTGATCAGGATGGGAAACGATGCTAGACGCTATTCGCTAGGTGTCCCCACTTCAACAGGGAGTGACCGTGAACTGCCACTTTCTTTAATGCTGTGTGACTGGTAAACTTTTCGGGGTATAAGTTCGTGGTCCAAGAAACTCTTCTGTCCCTAACGTTTCGTCCAGAACTACGCTGGACATCTTAAGACCGGTAAGACTCAGTTGAGTCAGTTAGGAACAGAAGAGTTTCGTGGAGCACGAACTTATACCCCGAAAGGTTTACCAGCAGCAGTGTCATCCGGTCGTGGAAGCCTCCATCCTATCAATGCGTTGTATAATGTGTCTCCAATTTTTATCTCTTTGAGACTGTAAAAGAAATATGACGGAGAAGCCTAAAACATGATCTTAACTACTTTCAGAAACATAATCACGAAATTTACATGTGAACCACAATTATTTCCAACAAAATCTGCTTCATAGAAAACAGAACTACATTATTCCGGAGAAGCAGTAAGTTAAACGTAGTTTGACGGAGCCTAGGAGTGAGTTACACACATGTATACTTTATATGCAGGTGCTATAAATTTGCCTTTTAAATTCGTTTTTATTTAAATTTATTATTTGCTCTTTATCTCGAATTAGTTACTAAAGATCAAATAACAAATAGTTCAAATGGGTCTGAGCACTATGGAACTTAACTTCTGAGGTCGTCAGTCCCCTAGAACTTAGAACTACTTAAACCTAACTAACCTAAGGACATCACACACATCCATGCCCGAGGCAGGATTTGAACCTGCGACCGTAGCGGTCGCGCGGTTCCAGACTGTAGCGCCTAGAACCGCTCGGCCACTCCGGCCGGCGATTAAATAACAGCACACCAGCAGTTTGGGTACTTTCAGTAAGATTGTCACTCGAAATTCAGCAGTTCCCATGTAGAGTAGTTATTCATTTTTCCGACCAGTAAATGAACATAAATTTTTTCCACTAGCTCTTTAACTAGTGAAGGAAACACGTGATGCAGTCTTATATTCCTTCTTCCACACGAAACGTTTCTGCTCATGCAAGTAATTCAACATGTTTAAGTAATGCCTTCAACGAAAATATGTAGTTTTCTGTCTCTATCGATAGTGAAAATGTTGGTATGACACATCTACCTTTGCTCTTTCGGTATCCTGACTTTTCTAAACAGTTCCCGGATATCTAAATTGAGCGAGTTTTTTTTATGTACCCCTGAGTAAGAATCTTCTATACATATAACTAATAAAGTCCTCCGTGACGTTTTTCTGTCTGTATCTGAAAGCTAATTACAGGAACTACTGTAGGGGTTTTGAGACGGGTTTCACAAATAGGTAAATACTTATTCACGGGGAAGGTTTGAGAATATAAGTGATTACCACTACCCTGACAAGTCGTCTGGCGATGGACTCTTAGTGCGACCTGCGGAAGCGGGAGGGGGGAAGGGGGGTAGCTAGTAAGAGAACTATTTTTAGGTCGTGCATCTACAGTTCTACGTCCCTGGGCAGAACGAGTTCACCGTCTGTACGTACATCAGATGCTAGACATTGTTTGTAAGTGTCGAAAATAAGCACATACGCAACAATCTTTCCCACACTTCATCATGACTTGCAATCAGAAATAACATTTATGGGTACTACATCAGTGATGAATTGAACACATAGTGAAGAAATAATAAAACGGACCGATACTTCTATATTTTAGGTTTCCATATTGACGAGAGTTCGAACTGAAAAAGGCACATTTTGGAACCTCTAAAATAACTTAGTTCAGCTACATCTGCATATAGAGTCACTGCAAATCTTGCGCAGAGACAAATTAGTAAGTTGATATATTTTGCATTTTTTCATTCAGCAATGTCATATGGACTACTGTTTTGGGATAATTCATCTTTAAGAAGAAGAGTCTTCATTGCTTGAAAAAATTCTTTAAGAATAATATTTGACGCTCACATATTTGCAATACCACTCACATATGTACACTACCAGAAGGAGAAATGACACTCATTATTCAACATTAAGGTTGTCTTTATTGCAAAAGGGGGGCACGATGCAGCAACAAAAATGTCTGACAGAAGGCAAAGTAAAATTTGAAAACAAACTGAAAAAGTTTCTTCTTGCCAACTCCTTCTATTCCGTAATAGAATTTCTATTATCGTAATATATTAAAGGTGGCGGGTAGGAATTACTAACTCACATCGGCGTATATAAAAAATTAAAATAAAATAAAACAAAACTAATAAAAGTTCAGCATGTAGCCACATTTACAAATTAATTTGCGATGTGAATGTAAAATGACTCATTCTACATAATTTCGATTTATCGTGCGAAGTAATCCAAAGAATATGAAATTAAGCAAGATTTTAAGGCAAGCCATAAGTTTCGTATTGATCTGAATAGTAGTAAAGCAGATGCTGATCGCGGTGGTTTCCAAGTGTTCTAGGTACCTCTTGACTACGATTGCCCATTTGTCTAACTCTGAGGGCAGCTGCTAGCCTGAAGTGAAACTTCTTGGCTAGCGTCCAGTTGGCTTCCAGGCCACGCCCTTGGAGAAGGCCTACTTGGAGAGTTTCCAGGCAAAGAAATTGTTTCGCAGGCCACGGCGGGAATTCATCGGTCCTCACGCCGACACTGCAACAGATTAAATGAAACAGCCGCTGCTCCTACCGGGAGACCAGCAACAGCCGTGACTCCCTACACGGTGCTTCGGCGATGTGGATGCTCAGCAGAGAAAACCGGTCGCTGTTCAGCCAACTAGCAGGTTTTTGAACACCGAGGCAGCGTACAAAACTGGGTGGATTGCATTACCATGCCACTAATGCACCTATCCTAAAGTTATAAACCGGCTTAAAGGGCGACATGTCAGTGGAAACCGGTCTCCATCTTTCCACTGCGCCGGCCGCTGTGACCGAGCGGTTCTAGGTGTTTCAGTCCGGAACCGCGCTGCTGCTACGGTCGCAGGTGCGAATCCTGCCTCGGGCATGGATGTGTGTGATGTCCTTAGGTTAGTTACGTTTAAGTAGTTGTACGTCTAGGGGACTGATGACCTCAGATGTTGAGTCGCATGGTGCTTAGAGCCATTTGAGCCTTTCCCCTGCCATCTGGCATTAATGGAGAGAGGTGGTTGGAATTTAGATTCCAATAACAGCGAGGACTACAACTGCCCCAATTTTTTGTCGCAGCTTGGGTGTGCGTTGTCTCGTATGAAGGAGACTATACCAGATAAGGATCGGATCCATTACAGCTTGTTAGAGTACGATAGGATGTAACGGAACTTTACCTATGCCTTTTGAACATTGCATAGTAAACAGAAAAAACATAGGCACTGCGATATTGTCACATATATGTGTCCCGACTCGTGGATGGATGCGATTTTAGTACCAGTTCTGAAATCAGGGAAGGAACGCATAGTTCCCGGCTTTAGAGGAAAAACGCTAGAACTCATGCTCAACCGGCGTCGTACTTGGGTCCTGGACCTACTTAGTCATTACCAGTGTGGCTTTCGGAGGTGGAGTTTAACCACTGAACACCTCACCCCGCTGGTGGTGGAAGTACAAAAATCTTTCCTCTTCAGGTAGCACTTCATAGGTATCTGCTTCGATTCTGAGGTGGTCTACGACATTACATGGAAGCATCATATCCTAGGACGGCTCCACACATTGGGCTACAGAGGACAACTACCAATATTCAAATGGTCCTTTCGTTCCAGACGATTTTTTAAATATACTCTTTCCGAGCGATTTCAGTAACAGAATTGTGATCAACGATCTTTTTAAAGCGTGACATTGTTTGCTATTGTCACCAACGGTGTTAAGCCCACAGTAAGACTCTCGTTCGATGTTCATTGTTCACTGATGAATTTGCCATATTCTGCCCCTATAGCAGCAACTATGATTAGATATAGATGAGCGGTGGGCAGATACCAAAGATTTTAAACTTTCTTCAGAGAAATGTGTTTCTTATTATGTAAATAGTTCGTATAACGCTCATATTACACTTTTAATCGTCCCATCCTTAAAATGAGAGACATGTTCTCATTCTTAAAAGTTTATCGAGGTTTCTGGGTTTCACATTTTATGAGAGGCTTGCATTTGAATGATACAAAGGGCAAACGTCCAAATGCACAACTCATGGTGAAAAGACCAAATATGTTTGCTCCAGTTTTACACGGCGTTTATGCTACTCTGTCTTGGGTATGGATGCACGGTTTACAGCTCAGCTATCCCATCTTAAGCTAAATGAGTGACGCCGTTCACCATGAGGGTAACAGCCTCTTTGTTGAAGCGGCTGGGCCACTGTTCATCATCCGGTGGCAGATCTTCATCATCCCACACGTATGCAGCCTACCACCGAGCGCACAATCATCGGTATTCAATAGCATTGTTCGCTTTTCTATGAAGCGGCTGTTCGGGAACTGACTGCGAATGATGGGGCCATTCGGAATTGACGTGCAGTAGGATCTAGTTGGTCTTAATGAACCACTCAAAAATGTGACAATATCCCAGTGCCTGTGTTTTCTCTATTTACGATGCAATGTTCCACTGGGGAATCTACACCCGTTACAAAATACGTGAAATGCATTCGCAGTTGCTAATATGGAGAACCATTAGCTGTGCAATGGAATAACGACAATGAATATTTCTGCCGGAGCGGGACTTGAACCTGGATTTCCCGCTTATTGCGGGCGGGCGCCTTATCATTAGGCTATCCGAGCACGATTCACGGATAGAACCAAGCTTCCACATGTCTTCAACCATGTGTCTACAACCTACACTTCCCTGTGCAGGGAAGACATTTTACTTGAAAGTCGCTTGCCCAATGCCGGCGAAATAATACATGCATGCATCGTAGTTCGGAAAAACACAGGTACTTCCAAATGATATCTATCCGCCGACATCGAGCAAGCGTCTGTCCAGTAAAATGTGTCCTCTGGGCTGGAGTATACATAATGGATATATGAGTACAGGCTCTAGACACATGGTTGACGACATACAGATGTTTGGGTTTGGCAGTGCGTCGTGCTCATTGTTGCCCATATTCGCAAGTGAGAACACATTTCATGTATTTCGTAACAGCTGTAGTCCGAGAAACATTGCATCGTAGTTCGGAATAACACAGGTACTGCAGTAATGTATTTGTCCGCCGTCACAGGGCAAATATCTCTAACGTAAAATGTTTCTCCTGCGCAGAATATACATAACGGAAGTGCGAGTACAGGATTCGATTCTACACAGAGTACGCGAAAGAACTTGCCCCCCTTCTTACAGCCGTGTACCGCAAGTCTCTAGAGGAACGGAAGGTTCCAAATGATTGGAAAAGAGCACAGGTAGTCCCAGTCTTCAAGAAGGGTCGTCGAGCAGATGCACAAAACTATAGACCTATATCTCTGACGTCGATCTGTTGTAGAATTTTAGAACATGTTTTTTGCTCGCGTATCATGTCGTTTCTGGAAACCCAGAATCTATTCTGTAGGAATCAACATGGATTCCGGAAACAGCGATCGCGTGAGACCCAACTCGCTTTATTTGTTTATGAGGCCCAGAAAATATTAGATACAGGCTCCCAGGTAGATGCTATTTTCCTTGACTTCCGGAAGGCGTTCGATACAATTCCGCACTGTCGCCTGATAAACAAAGTAACAACCTACGGAATATCAGACAAGCTGTGTGGCTGGATTGAAGAGTTTTAGCAAACAGAACACAGCATGTTGTTCTCAATGGAGAGACGTCTACAGACGTTAAGGTAACCTCTGGCGTGCCACAGGGGAGTGTTATGGGATCATTGCTTTTCACAATATGTATAAATGACAGTGTCGGAAGTTCCATGCGGCTTTTCGCGGATGATATACAGAGAAGTTGCAGCATTAGAAAATTGTAGCGAAATGCAGGAAGATCTGCAGCGGATAGACACTTGGTGCAGGGAGTGGCAACTGTCCCTTAACATAGACAAATGTAATGTATTGCGAATACATAGAAAGAAGGATCCTTTATTGTATGATTATATGATAGCGGAACAAACACTGGTAGCAGTTACTTCTGTAAAATATCTGGGAGTATGCGTGCGGAAAGATTTGAAGTGGAATGATCATATAAAATTAATTGTTGGTAAGGCGGGTACCAGATTGAGATTCATTGGGAGAGTGCTTAGAAAATGTAGTCCATCAACAAAGGAGGTGGCTTACAAAACACTCGTTCGACCTATACTTGAGTATTGCTCATCAGTGTGGGATCCGTACCAGATCGGCTTGACGGAGGAGATAGATAAGATCTAAGAAGAGCGGCGCGTTTCGTCACAGGGTTATTTGGCAACCGTGATAGCGTTACGGAGATGTTTAATAAACTCAAGTGGCAGACTCTGCAAGAGAGGCGCTCTGCATCGCGGTGTAGCTTGCTCGCCAGGTTTCGAGAGGGTGCGTTTCTGGATGAGGTATCGAATATATTGCTTCCCCCTACTTATACCTCCCTAGGAGATGTTGAATATAAAATCAGAGAGATTCGAGCGCGCACGGAGGCTTTCAGACAGTCGTTCTTCCCATACGCGACTGGAACAGGAAAGCAAGGTAATGACAGTGGCAGTAAAGTGCCCTCCGCCACACACCGTTGGGTGGCTTGGTGAGTAGAAATGTAGATGTAGATGCAGGTGTGGATGTAGACACATGCTTGACGACATATGGAAGATTGGGCCTGTCCGAGCTATTTTTTATAAATCAATGTTGAAAGCAATTATAACGACGCTACGCTTTCAAATCTAAATCTTGCAGAATGTTATTCGAACACTGTGACTGTGTGGTAGTTTACTCTGATGGGGCTAAGCAGTGGAATTCTACGCGCTGCGCTTTATTTACAGAATATGGATTCGCTTACCTAATAGCATAATAACACACTGAGTGCACAGTAGTGCGGTACAGTCCTGCTACTAAATTCATCTGCAGACTCTAAATGTTCCTCACGCTATCCATTACATATACCCAGTAGGAAAATACATTCAAATGACCCATGGCACTCTTTTCCGCTTACAGAAGCAGGGCAAGAAAGTGTTATTCTGTTGGGCACTAGAGCGCTTGGCAATTCATGGCAATGAAGCAGTAGACGGATCAGTGAAGGATGCCTGAGTGGAAAATGCAATTCGCGAATGTGTTGTCCATGTAAACGTTGTTACCTCGCTGTTGGGGTGTAGGGCAGTGCACCGCATTTTAACTGAATGCGTTTTATATCAAGATATGACAGTTTCAACAGGTTTACAAGCTCACTTACCGTCTATTTTAGAAGACGATGAATCGAATGTAGTTAGTATTTTAAGATTCTGGTCGATGTCTGCCCTTCTACGTAGTTTCCTAAGTAGAAAATTTTAAGGTATTTCAGGGTGGCTGGTTCATCTTTATTTTCCCAATGACCAGCTAAGCACGGTTACTTGTTACATTATTTTAGCTGTTACATGGTCTTATCCTGTGTATTTGAACTACAAAATAAGAGTGCGAGTGCGAATGAGAGATGACGTAGCAGCATGGCAGAGAATTAATTTTTAGATTCAAATGGTTCAAATGGCTCTGAGCACTATGGGACTTAACTTCTGAGGTCATCAGTCCCCTAGAACTTAGAACTACTTAAACCTAACTAACCTAAGGACATCACACACATCCATGCCCGAGGCATGATTCGAACCTGCGACCGTAGCGGTTGCGCGGTTCCAGACTGTAGCGCCTAGAACCGCTCGGCCACCCCGGCCGGCCTTTTTTACATTCGCCTCCAGTCAGTTTAGTAAGGCTGCTGATGACATAGCTGTTGAGTACCCAGTACATACCACCACATCAGGAAACATTACTCAAAGAGACGTGATTCTTGTGTCAATGCTGCCTTTTCTATGAAGAGATTTTTCAGGTACTGATTCTATGATAATTTCTTGTTATTTGATTTAAATTTGTAGACCGAAGGTGAAATATCAGCAGAAACATCACACTTTTTACAGTCAAGCGTTTTAATGTCTGAGCAGATACGCGATTGGAATGTAGTATTCCTCGGGAATAGAACTCTTTCTTTAATTTTTTTTTTGGGGGTTTGTGGCCTCAAAATCGTAAGTACCGTGTGGCATACATCACGGTACTATGACAGGGCTCCTGTTGTTCACAACTCATACGCATGACGTATGTAGCTCTCTGAAGCTACTCTAAGGCATCGCTTTTATGTACATGGAGGTGATATCCGTAGATACTTGCTACGCAAAGCAGAATTACTTTCAGGTTATTAGGGCGTTGTGCAGAGATCGGCAGCTTACTAAAAGAACCAAAATCTAAATTCGAATGAACACGTAACTCCAGTATGCAACGAGGCATCTGTATCTCTCCATGCCCTACAAAACTATAAAAGGCTACTCCTCTCGACGTGAAAAAGCAACTTGTACGCTCCTACATTTCCAATTATTGATTACAGCGAAATTGTCCTGCAAATCCGTTGTCGGCAAAGCTCCCGGCGCTTGGAACTGGTTATGAGTGCCTGTGTTCTTTATAGCTGTGATATTCGACTCTTTGATCACATTTCACCATCATACACACAGCTATCTTGGCTGCGTACAAACAACGGCAGAGATTTCCATACCCTCTGTCTTCTCTACTGTCTTAACAATGTACACTGTCCTCTCCTCGACCTTAACGCCCTTATCTGAGCAACATGACAGAAACACCTGTTAGCATTAGAGCAAAATCCTTTCTGTCCAACTCCAACATTTAGCCACTTTCTCGAAGTCTTTACAGTAGCAGGAATTTGACTCTGGAATAATGTCCCGCATTCTATTAAAGAACTAAATAACGTCTCCAGCTTCAGATGACAGTTACTGTCATATTTATTAAAGCAACAATGAGGATTACCATTGTCACTGTGCGCAATCGTTACTCTTGTACACCTTATTTACAATAAGACCTTCCTCTTTTTCCAGTATTCTTAGCAGGTGCAGTCTCCTTAAATTTTCTTTCCACTGAACTCTCTATAAGAGAAAACATGTATCTTGTGCACCAATGAATTATTTTTATGTCTGACACCATCACTATTGTTATTATTATCATTCTATTATTATTATTATTATTACATTTATTACTACTATTATTATTATTACATACCATTACCACTATTAGTGGCAGCAATTGCAGTAGTACAAGTACTTCCAGTAATGACTTTACTATTTCATTGTCAGTATTACTTACTCACTTTGCACCTCAGACGCTCAGGTCATTTTAATACTATTTGCCTCATTAAAATTGTTAATTCTTAGGAAACTATGATGTAAAAAAGGTACTGTATGTGTGAACCCTCGACCGATGTAAGAGGGGAAAGATGGCCCTAAACAGATCACGTTAAATAAATGAAAAATAAGTAATAAATAAATAAAATAAATAAACAGTCATAAATGTTATCTGAAGCACTTAAATAGAAGAAAAGTTCTCACAGTGTTTCACAACGCGGTCAGTCACATATCAGTGGAGTCAGGCAGAACTTTTAAATGGCCAGGAGTTTTTTTCTGGAGTGATTTACGGCGGAACGACCACATAAAACCAGACGCGGAGGAGGCAGATGCCAGGCGTAGATTTGTTGGAAGAATCCTACGGAAGCGTAATTCAGGCAGAAAAGAGGTCGCAAACAAAATCCTCTCTCGAGCAGTTCTTCAGTGGAAGAACCCCACGGTGTCACGGCTCGTTTAGTCACTGTGCGGGTGACACGTAAGTGTTCTCAAAGATGTCGACGGGTCTTCCCTTCGCGCATCGTCCATAAATGAAATAGGAACATGGGGCTGATACTGGTGGAATATCTACCCTCCGCCGCACACCATCACCGTACGTCATCGCACGGAGCGAACTTGTAGATGTAGTTTCTGATTTAGTTCTTGAGGCTGGAATCTGCCTCAGTTCAGTACGTCACCTCTTCCTTCTCTTTTTGACGAAAATATCACGTGATAACGGGTCCTCCAATGGGTGTCGTATGAAAAGACGGGACCGCGTTTTCTGTTTTTAACTTGTAACAGTCGCCTATTTACAACTGAAATCAGTATTTATTCAGTTGCTACTCACAGTGGGGGGTGGTCAGATAGTGTCAGACACGTATCAGACAGTTTTTCGTGAATGCTATATTTGGACATTCTTCACACTAATACTGCGATATGGTACTTACAGAATCATAAAAGTGGTATTATACTTTCTTTAATTGCTTTCCATCTCTCCGCGTTTTAGTCATATAAAAACATTGTGTGGTAGAAACACGGGATGTTTTAATCAGTCTCTAAAAGTGGAGTGTTATTATTGGCAACACCGAAAGTCTGTAATATGTTAGAGGTAGGTACGCCATTCGCTGAGATGTGCTGTGGCTGTAAAGGCCTTTTACGAAAATATTGAATGTGTTGCTGCTGCTAGAAGGGCATATCGTCGGCATTTCAATTTTAAACGGAATGATCCTGTACTATCGGCACATGGAATCATCTTATGGGTGAAAAACTTTGAAGCAGCAGGAAGTGAAATCGCCAGGAAGGCCCAGAATTTGTCGCTCACACGAACGGAGGAGATGGCACATGTAACCAACAGTCCGAAGCGTTCTGTGAGAAAAATTGCGACAGTAGTGGGAATGTTGGGTCATATTGTTCACAGAATTCCACGGAACGTTTTACCATTGCAACTGTACAGATAAAGGATATGCAACAGTTAAATGAAACTGATTATGAAAAGCGAATGAGTGTTTGTTGAAGTGACGAGGCACATTTCCATCTCAGTGGTTATGTCAAAAAACAAATGGCCGTTACTGGTGCGAGGACAGTAGCCCCTTACACACAGTAGTCGGCCCTCCTTTTTTGTGAGGATGAACATGGACGAGCAACCACAATTACAACGAGTTGGTATGCTACCATGGCTTAACTTTTCTCGCAGTTGCAAACTTCCCTCCAAATGAGTATTGGTTTCAGCAAGATGATGCTACGTCTCACTCTGCTCCCGTTTTTATGGCAGCAGTGCGCAAAGTGTTCGGTAACCACATCATTCCAAGGAATGAGGACATATTGTGGCCTCCCAGATACCCCGACTTATCGATCTGTGATTACTTCCTATGGGGATTCCTGAAACACAGGGAGTATACTGGACGTCTACACATAACTGCCGAACTGAAAGACACTATTTGTGCAGAAATCAGAAACATTTCCATACAGTCACTTGAAAGTGCCGAGAACGAACATCGCAGATTGTCTGAGCGCCAACGTAACAAGACATCGTTTTCGAAACGAAAGGGTATCGTTGTTGTGATTGAAAGAGTTTTGCAATGTATTACTCGGCCTGTTTCGCTATATCCAAATCGCCCGTTTTTCTGTCGCACATTGCATTTAAATTTTAGGAGACTTGTATTGGGCATGAAATTGTAAAACGTTACAATATAGTTTTATTTGCACCGTGAATGGTTATAAATAATAATCTGAAGTTAGTGTAAGCTATAAATTTCAATACGAAGATTCCACCACGGAAGAAAGTTGACATAAATAATCACAAGTTCATAGTGAGACTGAAATGTTTTGAAAACAACGGGCCTGAATTAAAATATTACATTGAAGAGGCAAAGAAACTGGTACATCTGCCCAATATCGTGTAGGGCCCCCGTGAGCACGCAGAAGTGCCTCAACACGACATGGCATGGACTCGAATAATGTCAGAAGTAGTCCTGGAGGGAACTGAAACCATGAATCCTGCAGGGCTGTCCATAAACCCCTAAGAGTACCAGGAGTGGAGATCTCTTCTCAACAGCTCGTTGCAAGTCATCCCAGACATGCCAATATTGCTCATGTCTGGGGAGTTTGGTGGGACAGCGGAAGTATTTAAACTCAGAAGAGTGTTCCTGCAGCCACTGTGTAGCAGTTCTGGACGTATGGGGTGACGCATTTTCCTGCTGGAATTGCCCAAGTCCGTCGGAATGCACAATGGGCATGAAGGGACGCAGGTGAACAGACAGGATGCCTACGTATCTGTCATCTGTCATAGTCGTATCTAGACATATCAGGTGTCCCATGTCACTCCAGCTTCACTTGCCACATACCATTACGACCTCCACAAGCTTGAACAGTCCCCTGTTGACATTGAATGGTCCATGGATTCATGAGGTTATCTACATACCTGTAGAAGTCCACCCGCTCGATACAATTTGAAACGAGACTCGTCCAACCAGGCAAACCAGGTAACATGTTTCCAGTTATTAACAGTCTGATATCGGTGTTGAAGGGCGCAGGCGAGGCGTAAAGCTTTGTGTCGTGCAGTCATCAAGGGTACACGAGTGGGCCTTCGGCTCCAAAAGCCCATATCGAAGATGTTTCGTTGAATGGTTCGCACGCTCACACTTGTTAATGGCTCAATATTGAAATCTTGAGCAATTTGCTAAAGGGTTCCGTTTCTGTCACGCTGAACGATTCTTTTCAGTGTCGTTTTTCCCATTCTTACAGGATTTTTTTCCAGCACCAGCGATGTTTTACAGGATTCTTGATATTCACGGTACACTCGTGAAATGGTCGTACTGGAAAATCCCTACTCCATCGCTACCTCGGAGATGCTGTGTACCTTCGCTAGTGCGCCGATTATAACGCCTCGTTGAAACACATTTAAATCTTGATAACCTGCTACTGTAGCAGCAGTAATCCATCTAACAACTGTTCCAGACATTTGTTGTCTTATATAGGCGTACCCGACCGCAGCGCCGTATGCTGCCTGTTTATATACTTCTGTGTTTGAATACGGATGCCTACATCAGTTTCTTTGGAGCTTCAGTACTGTTTAACCTTTAATGAAACATTTATGACACGGTTAGTGAATACCATCTACTATCCCAAGAGTACAAATTTCATGTGCCCAAACCTCCGAAAGTTTCGTAGACTTTACGATATTGCTGCCTGCTCATAACTGAATATTGTTGGAAAAAACTTTTTATTTACTAAAACAAGTTCCATGACCACATCTTTGCATTCCTGTAATGGTGTAAATTGATCACCTATTGTACTCTTTGGAAATGAATATTTCTGACTTTCTTACCTGATGTAACATTTCTCACTCGCTCTCGTTATTGCCATTTTAAATAGTCTGACATTTTCATTCATGTTATTTTCATTCCATTCCTCTTCTGACTTAAGAAAAAAGGGGCGTAAATATTAAAGTTTTAATTGTATCTTTTTTGTCGGTAAACCCAAAATTACTTTGTCTGAAACAAACTGTTGGTTTAACGTTCCATTGTTATTACTGTCACAGCTTACAGTGTAGAAAATAATATCAATTGCTTTTAAAGACGCAATTAAGAGTAATATTTCTTACTTGGACACGAAGCACGACAGTCCTCTCTAAATACAGGTAACTTATTGCTAGTCAAAACGCACTGTTGTTTTGATTCAGAACAGCCTGAGCGGTCTTGCTACCTCGTAGTTCGCATTAGAGTTGTGCTTTAGGTTCTTTAGCTGGTGGCAGAGATTATAAACACCTCTTTACCTAGAGAATTTGCTGTCCGATACAACCTGAGCTTCCCTTAACAGAGACACCTCCTTCGAATCCACACAGTCGAAGAAATCACACAAACTGTACTTCAGAACAATTTCACACTTACTGTAAGATTTTCTTGATGTTTGACTTCATAGTGCAATACAACAACCATTCATAAAATTTCAACAAAACACGATTCAGATCAATATAATTTTTAGTTTTTAATTCTGGTTCCAAATTTTAATAAAAAACTGTGCACATCGCAATAATATTTTTTAAATTCTGGTTACTGGTTTCGGTCTATAAGGCCATTCCCAAAAAAGGCTCTAAAACATATAACATTTGTAATGGCCACCCACCTGAAAAACTGACAGAAAGGCAACACTAGTTAACAATATAAAATGGTGTGTTACCCAGATGGCTCCTCACGTCATTGACTTAGTTTGAAGGCCTCTTGTTCGAGAGGACGTATAACTCTCGAACAAGAGGCCTTAAAACTAACTCAAGATGGTACTGAGGAAGCTACGAGAGAAGAGTGTCGCCTGCTCATAAGAGCACGTTCGGCAAAGAGTACAGTTACAGCGGAAAAGAGATCAGCTTTGCGTTCTCTCTTGGTTGACCCTGATAAAATTATCCTACCTACGGACAAACTGGTGCTACGAGTGTGCTGAAAAAGCGGTATCATGTTCAGACGACGCACTGTTTGTTATCTGCTTCAGCCATTCGCGGATTCACCGTTGACCCGACAAATACTGTGGAGGGGAAGACCATTACCCTTTTGCTGCAACGTTCCTTGTTACAAGATTCTGTCAGGAACTTAGTCTCAATGATTGAGCAGTCTTCCGAAGAATCATAAAGAAGGGGTCCATCTTTTCTCCAGTACTGTAAGTGTTACAACAACATAATGTGTAACAAAACACCTTGACTGAATAGCCACCAGTAGGTCGGGGTTGTACCTTCTTCTGAAACTGAACACATTTACACGTCTTTGCGGTAGACTCTGAATCTCAGATATTTTAGTAAGATATCATATGGTATCTCTCGTATTCCTCTGGAGATTCATTAAAGTATGTGTATGTCACCATCTGGCTTAGCATAAAGGCGTACTTTGTACTTTGGATCACAGAGCCTATGTCATCTCAGAGCAGAAAACCTGTCGGTTGATATAGCACATCATGGGTATAGTGAGAGACACGTAAGTCGTGAATTGCACTATCGGACAGTTATAAAAGGGGTGAATGACAATGATAATGAGATGACCCGTGGATAACAGCACTATTCGCGGGTAGGATTTGCAGCAGGTGTGGTATTATTCCCAAGAAACGTAGTGTAAAGTGTATTTTTCGACCACCATACACGATCAAGGACCAGATAGTGTCTGGAAAGGATAATCTTAGTTCACTTAAGGCGAAGTTTTACCGTATCCCCAACAGATGAATCTCATCGCACAACGGTCAGACTATCAGGGCTGTTGAAGACTACTGTGTATAGCATAAGCGTCACACAAGCCAATAGCCTGGAAAATCTGCAGTTGTAGAATATTGCCTTCTTACCGGTCACCCCATGGAATGTAACAGTACAGATATTCTGGAGCACGCTTCCAGTTACTGGGATAGTGTTCTTCGGGAAATGCAGTTGTTATTATTCTGAAGAAACGTAGTGTGCAGTTTGTTTCTTAGCCGCCGTCTGTAATTAGGAACCAGTTAGTGTCTGGAATTTACCGTATCCTCTGCAGTTAGTCAGCAAGACCCAATGGAGGATCAACGCCTCTGAAGATGTTCATCGCTGTTCTCGACGAAACATTAGGATCAGAAGAGTTTCGTGGACCAAGACCTTATACCCCTGAAGCTTTACCAGCAGCAGTGTCATCCTGTGGTGAAAACCTTCATTCTGTAATTGGTGAAACTACTGAAATAAAACTGCAAAATAGTATTTTTGCCTGAATTTGCCTTCTAATCCTTTTAACTCCTTAGTAACACGCCATAGGCACAGAGTGGGAGCTACTTACTTACCTGTCGTTGGTCAACGTTACACTGTCGATAGCTTCTGCCGTGGTCATGTTTGGCTATGTCATGTCGTAAGTTGTTCATTGTGTGCATATTATCTTTCTACACAAGCCATTGTTTGGTTTGTGCGTCTGCCGAGCTCCACCACCGAAGGTCTGTATATTTACGATCATATCAGTATGTTAAGGAAACATGCTCTAAATTTTTTTTTAAAATTATGAAAAAGGTGTGTCACGAATGAATTATCCGAATGGGACGTAACTCGATAGGTGTGATGCGCACGTAGAGACAAACAAATGATTTCAATTTGAGGAAAAACTGATGATTTATTAAAGAGAAACAGCTCCACAAACTGAGCAAGTCAATAACGTGTTGGCCATTATGGAAGCAGTTATAGGGATTGGCATTGATTGATAGAGTTGTTGTAAGTCCTCCAGAGGGATATCGTACTAAATTCTGTCAAAATGCGCGTTAAACAGTCACCTTGAGATGGTTGGCCAAGATAGATTTTGACAAGAACGAAAACAGGTTCGCCGTGTGCGGACGGGCGTTATATTGCTGAAAAGCAAGTCCAGAATAGCTCGTCATTAAAGGCAAAAAAACAGGGCGTTAAATATTGTGGTCGTATCACTCTGATGGAAGGGCGCCGCGGATGACAACCGAAGGGGTCCTGTTATGAAAGGAAACTGCAACCCAGAGCATTACTCCAGGTTGTCGAGACGCATGGCGGACGCGGGTCGAGTTGGTACCCCACAGCGGTCCTATTCGACTTCTGACATGTCTTCGCTGTTTATCGGGGCTCAGTTCGGTGTGGGACTCGTAACAGAAGACAACTGTATCCCCAGCCAGTGAGGTTCTGGAGAGAGATGGGATACCAACCTGACTGTCGCCCGCCATAGTCGTGGATGGGTCATAGCAGGATCCATTTGGTTGTCATCCACAGAACCCTTCCGGTACAGCGATTCGTCAACGCTATTCTACGCTCTGTTTTTTTTTTGCGCTTCATGGCAAGCCTCCTATATTTCAGCAAGATAATTCCCACCCACACAAGGCCAGAGGTTCTGCTGCTCGTCTTCGTGCTTGCCAGACCTCGCCGGATCTCTCCCCAATTGAGAACGTTTGGGCGTTATGGGCAGCGCCCTCCAACCATCGTAGTCTATTGACGATCCAACGCGTCAATTGGACACAATTTCGCACGATATCTCAGGAGAACATTCACCGTGTCTGTCAGTCAATGCAAATCCGAATACCGCTTGCATAAGGGCCAGAGGTGGGCCAAGGCGTTATTGGCTTGCACCGTTTGTGAATTTCTCCTGTATAAATGATCCAGTTTTTTTCAGATTGTAATAATTTGTTTGTCTGTACATGGTCATGACATCTACCCAGTTCATTCCGATAACCCCTCTTACAGTGTATAGAGAAGGTGAACCAGAACTCCACCGAATAAAATTTCGGAGATGGTTCAGGGATATTTCCTGAGTATTTTGGTGTAAGGCGCCGTGCTCTCCAGTTGCTCGTTACGTTGTAATGATGTAGTTATTATTTATTCTGTTTGTTACGCGAATAACATTTATTTATGGCAAGATACCTTTACAGCGACAACACATGTAAGCGTATTGTCATATCGCTGGCTTAGTTGCCGAGTATCTTTACGGGCAGCGCGTTTGCAGACTCGAGCACGGGACACGGAACTGTTATGTTGTGTTGTGGGTAGCTCTGCATGTGAGAGGCATTGATAATATGGAAGTTCGAGTGCTGCAACAAGTGCTGTTATAGTAAAGGGATGAAATATGGAAGTGATTCAGAGGAAACTGCGTAATGATTTAATTAAAAATGAGCAGTGCCGCCGATAACATATTTGCGTATCCTGTCGTTGCGTGTCGCACCGTACATCAATCATCCGCGCCGTGTTCAGCCTCTCAGAATGAACTAATGCCGATCAGCAAGATAGTTTACCATGAAAGAGAGCATTCAAGTGCCAGTGTCTTGTAGTGAGCGTGAGAACGTGCGTTCGGTTATTGCGTTCAGCATCATCAACAATCAGCCGCGTCGCGACAGTTACGCGCACGCTCGTACAAGTGAGAACTGAGAAAAATTAACTTTATGAACAGTGTTATATCATTACTATTGTCAAGGAGGACTGGTACTAAATATCCGTGTACGCGCGACGGGCGTAAGAACTTTTGTTCGATCATTCGGCCTCCGCATCTTCAACAATCACACGCGTTGTGTCGGTTACGCGTACTCTCGTCCAAGTGATGTTGTGGACTGGTAATCATCCGTTAATTGGGATAAACCCTTATGGATTAGAATGTAAACAGTGCAACCGCCGACTTTCTTATCGTCTCAGAATATAGTTTTTCATACCAGACGTAGGACAGTGTTGTGTTTAATGTTGAGTGCCTCCCCTAAATCAGAATGCATATTTAGATACATAATTTCAGGAAAGCCAGCAGCAGTGTGGAGCAGAACAGTACGACTGCCGTGGGATTTATCAGGTACGTGGTATGAACAGGGCGCACGGTCAAGAAACGCAAAGCGAGAACCAGTTTAAGAGGGCCCCCCGCCATGTGTACCCCAGGCGTGTTACGCACAAAATACTGAGTACTGCCACAATCTTGAAACACATTGAGAAGTAGTGTAATGGAAGAAATGTTTCCAAATAAAACACACAGTGCATACCGTCGACATTCTCAGTGTTAGGCAGGTATTTTCAGCACAAAACAGATACAAAATTGAACGAGGACAAGAAATCAAATGAAATTCAGTTACCCTGTAGTGAGACACCGGAGACCTGGGATCCATTGTTTCATAAAAAATAAATAAATAAATAATCAAAAACATACTCAGAAAATGTCCCTGAACGACCTCCGAAATGTTGTCGGTGGAGTTATGGACCACCCCGTAAATAAAACTTTATAGATGATAAAAAATAAAAAATAAATAAAATAAAACACTTTTACAGACTTTTACACTTTGGGTATACACCAAGGATCAGTAATCACGTTGGAACTGGGTTCGGAAAGGCCATCTGGGGCTACGACATGGCGTTACAGTTATTTAGTCACGTGGTGTAAATAGACGCCCACTACAGGTGATGCTCCAAGTTTTATCCAAACGCATCGAGACATGCCTGACATCCACGCTGCATTGAACGGTGCACTCTCTCAAAGATACTTGGCGTATCTCGAAAATATCCTGCTGCCGCAACAATCTTTCCCACTAGGTGCTTCACTGATGTTACACGTGTTTCATACACAAGCCCCTTCAGATATCACCACAGTAAAGAAAATCGCGAGGGGACAGATTGGGTGATCGTCGGGGCCACGCTACTGCCCCATCGCGACCAATCCAGCGGTCGGAAATGGTTGCCTGAAGATGTGTCCTCACTTGTCTGTTGAAATGCGCGGAGCCTTCGTCCAGCTGAAATTGAATGCTGCGACAAACGTGCATGAGAACATCGTTCAGCATGTCCGACAGAACGTTTCGCAGTAATACGAGACGCGAGCGACCATCAAGTCGGTCCGGGAGAACGTACACCCCAATTAAACAGTATCCGAAGATTCCAGCTGATTCGTGACCGTAGCGCCCTCTCATGGCGTTTGCGACCCCCGGTTCCCATGTGATTACTGATCCTTGGACATACTTGATGTTTCACGTCACTTTGTAAAAGTTTTTTTGAATCACGTTTTAGATTTACAGAGGTGAAGAATATATGATTTCAATCCTGAATACTTGTTATATTAGGTCAACTCCACACGTTATTTATGCTGCCATTTGAAATACTAGTTTTAGGATTGTCGAATCGTTACGTCTGAAATAATGGTCGTCAAACTGCGGCCCAAATCATATATTCTTGTGATCCGACGTATTTTATAATAATATGAATCTAGCAACTAACAGATGAATTAAAAAACATCAACTACCATTTACAGTTGCTTAAGAGTGTAGTTTTTCTTCTCATTAACAAACAGCAACACTTACAGGGACCTGAGGATGACAGCAAAGTCTGCCGAAACCGGTAGTTTGGAAATAAAGAAATATTAATGCGGTCTTGGCTTCAGATAGTTTTTACCAAGTATTATTTTAAGAGGTACTTAATTTTAACTGATGTTGGCGAATTAGGACATGAGCTAAGGTGGCCGCTTACCTCAGGGGCAGAGGGGTAAAGAGCGCGGCCACTGCGGGGTTAGAGAAGGGGGAATGTTTTAATGTTTGTCTTCCTGTTCCGACAACTCGACGGGCACGCACGACACGTACCAATCAGTTTCTATGGTACAAATTTTGACACGTGTGTAACGTGGATTCGTGAATGCGCACTGTAGAGACGGTCCTCTTCGAATGCGGTGTGTATTTCCAGCGAGGAGCACGAAATTAAATTAGGCTGTTGCAATGGAACGCAGTGAGGAGAAGAAAAATCACATCAAAATCATTTAGTTACCGTTTGTGATCATGTTTGCAATTAAATATAAGTGCAGTTACTTTAGTAATGAATTAATTATCCATTCACACAGACAACACAACAGCACTTCACCTGTCAATTACAGTGTCGGAACTTTGGGGATGCTGGGAATGGCAGCAATGCAAAACAGACAACAGTCAACACGAAGTATTTCGAGTGATACCGACTTTTAACGATCGGTATTTGAGACCCGTCGGCCAATTTTTCGCGTCCGTACTATAGTTAGTCTGTAGGGGGCTGAAAACGTATTACTCTTTATAGGTTACTAATTAATAAAAAGATCGGTACGTACGCAATCCGAGGGACTGCCCCAAAGTTTCTGTACTGCCTCCTGACCCATAATGTTTGATGACACTGCTCTGAAATAACTGTAATCTTAATTCCAAATCTGCCGATGGTAATAGCTGAAATATGTTGTAATGCCAACAGAGTAAGCAACTTAAGCAGTATTATCCTTAATGAAAGACATGAAGGTGATCAGTAGAGTTAAATGACTTGATCATTTGCCACAGTGAATTTATTGATTGCTTGGGAAATAAGATAAGTGATTTAACGTGATTCAGATCATTCTTCAACATGGTTTCCACTTTTCTGTATTATTGTGGTGAAAGAGCGGCTCTCGCCCTGTGAGTGCGTGCGTCCATAAGTGTGATCCTCCAAGGTTGGTGTGCCGTTTGTGGTCGTGGTTTCTGGTGCCGCGTCACTCCTTGAGGTAGTGTTCGTAGTTCTTGTAGTAGCTGCCGTCTGGGTCGTACTTGGCCCTCAGCTTCTCCCAGATGTCTTTCTTCTCCTTCACCAGGAACTTGATCACCTTCTCGACGCCTTCCTTCTGCTTCTCGTTGCATTTGGCGCACTCGTTCTGAAGGGCGTCGGGAATTAGCACTGCAGGAAACACACATAAGAAAGTTTCTTCAGTATCTCTAGTATTACAAGTACTACTACTGCTCCGTTAAAGGAGATACAAGTTTAAATATCAGAATATAACACTGATGAAAGAATTAAGGGTATTAACCGTGCTACCAGTTTATGTGTCCCTCTGTGCACCATCGCTTGCCGGAAACTTCGTTTCGATTTCTTGAAAAAGTAAATAAAAGAAACGTAACGTCCTAAGTGGCACATCATGTACAGGGTAAGTCAGCCACCCCTACCGATGTCATTTTATGCTACCCGCAACGTTATATGTGGCCTTCAAAAACGACGTGCGATATTTTCACATTCTCTCACTCGCTACACACAAACAATTAGTCCTACAGAAAAAAAAACGAATGAGAGATTTTTATAGGAAATTTTATGTAATCCGGCTAGAGGAAATAGTTTTCGAACTATTCATGAAAAACCTACGAAAGTGACATTAAAACGCACACCAAAGCCCACACACAGCCTCCACTGGTCAGGATTTCTAGTGTGTTGTTCAAAGCACGCCTTCTTACCACTGTATAAAAATTAGCGGCTGCACGAATTATTGTCCATTGACTGGTCTTATTACGCCTTATTACGCCACAGGCTTAGTCGAGGGCTTAAAAATTGTAAAACTGACGTTTGTGTAAATGTTACCTAACAATTTTGAGAATTTTAGCAGCATAAAATATACATTTAGGTCGTTGTATTCGTCAGGACTTATGACTGCGAAACTACAGTGCTTGTAAGGGTTACGTTTGGATCGAATTGCCAACGTAATTAGTTTTAGGGTAACGTTTACAAAAATCGTTTTCGTTTCATTACCTTCACGGGCACGTTCAAATTAATAACGTTATCGAAATAGTCGACTTTGCTGGTAGGATAATAACCCTCTTAACAGAGACCAAAAAAGAACCAGTATATGGAATAGTTCGTGTAGCTGGAAATTCCTGTACCAGCGGTAGGAGGTAGTGTCACAAACAACATAATAGAAGTTTTGACTGGTAAGGGATGAGTGTCGGGGTGAAGTTGCGTTTGAAGGTCACTTTCGTACGTTTTTCTTACATAACTCAGAAACTGTGGCCTCCAGTGAAACGTATCCCAGTACAAAATTTAAGTACACTTAATTTCCTAAACAAAGTTTCTGTTCAGTTTCGCTATAGGATTAGTAGTCTGCGCATAATGAGCGAGAGAATATGAAAATCTCGCGCTTGATTTTTGAAGGCCAGACATGAAACTGCAGCTTGCATAAAACTACATCGGTATATCCCATGGCCTTTCCTAAGACTTTTCTTATAATGTTACTCTTGTGTTTGGACAAATATTTGCAGTTCCGTTTCTGTCGGTGTTGATGGTGTTATGTGATGGAGTTACGTCGAACAAATACTGCTCACCATGTGTTTCATGTGACGGTTGCTTCCAACTAAAAGTAACGCTTTGTTTCTCGTTACAGCAGAATATTTTTCAGTAGAATATTTGTTTGAGTGAAGTTTTGTACGCCGTTTCGATAGAGCGGTCGCAAATTAGATTAATGAGATGCTCTGTACGGCTATATTTATTAAGAGCGATAGGAAAAGTCGTAAGTAGCAGTCGAGCAACTGCCGTGTAGCGGTAGCGGACAGATAGCGTGGCGCGGGTCCGCACCCGAGACGAGGAGGGGCAAGCGGCTTTGTGGAAACGGAACACAAAGCTGTTCTGTGAATCCAGGAGAGAGTGGAGGTTTACTTTCAAGGAAACGAGAGGAAAATAACTGAGTGACCGTAAAGTTATAATTATATAAATACATGTAATATAAGATCGAGCCGAAGTGGTGTCAAGCCTTTGAGTGGTGCAGTGATAAACAAACAACAAACACCGTTGGAAAAGCCCTTGAATGCTCAACGGTACCGGCTGACCGCCGTGTCATCCTCAGCCCTGAGGTGTCATCAATTGCGGATAGGGTGGCGGCACGTGGTTGGCAAACCGGTCTCCCGAACTTCGTCAGTTTTCGTGACCGGTGGCGCTAATTCTCAATCAAGTAGCTCCTCAGTTGGCCTTATAATGGCTGAATGCATCCCTCTTACCAACAGCACTCGGTAGACCCGGACGGTGACCCATCCTCGTGGTACGCAAACCCGACAGCGCTTAACTTAGGTGATTTGACGAGAACCGGTGTTACCATTGAGGGAAGGCCGTTGGGAACTGATGCGGCGATAGGCGTTCGGAATTGCGAGAATTTACCACTTGTGTAAATCATGACGTTGTACACGCACCAAAAATAGGAGACGACGCCCATCTTTTAAGTACAGACCGTTTATAGCTTTCCATTTCGTTACGCAGAAAGCAATAGTAATTATTGTTACTACTGTTTGAGCCGTGGCGCCATTTAATTAGTGGACTGTTCTGTCTGGCGCCACTGGCTCTGGTGTAATATCGGCTATCCCTCTTGCGGCCCCATTGCCAATATCTATGAGGAAGAATTTATATCTGTGGGTTGTGTTCTTAGAAGATCTTGGATTGCCGATATACAGTGTGGTCCATTGATCGTGACCAGGCCAAATATCTCATGAAATAGGCGTCAAACGAAAAACTACGAAGAACGAAACTTGTCTAGCTTGAAGGGGGAAATCAGTGGCGCTATGGTTGGCCCGCTAGATGGCGCTGTCATAGGTCAAACGGATATCAACGGAGTTTTTATAAATAGGAACCCCCATTTTTATTACATATTCGTGTAGTACGTAAATAAATATGAATGTTTTAGTTGGATCACTTTTTCGTTTTGTGATAGATGGCGCTGTAATAGTCACAAACATATGGCTCACAATTTTAGACAAACAGTTGGTAACAGGTAGGTTTTTTAAATTAAAATACAGAACGTAGGTACGTTTGAACATTTTATTTCGGTTGTTCCAATGTGATACATGTATCCTTTGTGAATTTTTCATTTCTGAGAACGCATGCTGTTACAGCGTGATTGCCTGTAAATACCACATTAATGCAGTAAATTCTCAGAATGATGTCCGTCAACCTCAATGCATTTGGCAATACGTGTAACGACATTCCTCTCAACAGCGAGTAGTTCGCCTTCCGTAATGTTCGCACATGCATTGACAATGCGCTGACGCATGTTGTCAGGCGTTGTCGGTGGATCACGATAGCAAATATCCTTTAACTTTCCCCACAGAAAGAAATCCGGGGACTTCACATCCTGTGAATGTGCGGGCCATGGTATGGTCCTTCGACGACCAATCCACTTGTCATGAAATATGATATTCAATACCGCTTCAACCGCACGCGAGCTATGTGCCGGACATCCATCATGCTCGAAGTACATCGCCATTCTGTCATGCAGTGAAACATCTTGTAGTAACATCGGTAGAACATTACGTAGGAAATCAGCATACATTGCACCATTTAGATTGCCATCGATAGAATGGGGCCAATTATTCTTCCTCCCATAATGCCGCACCATACATGAACCCGGCAAGGTCGCTGATGTTCCACTTGTCGCAGCCATCGTGGATTTTCCGTTGCCCAATAGTGCATATTATGCCGGTTTACGTTACTGCTGTTGGTGAATGACGCTTCGTCGCTAAATGGAACGCGTGCAAAGAATCTGTCATAGTCCCGTAACTTCTCTTGTGCCCAGTGGGAGAACTGTACACGACGTTCAAAGTCGTCGCCTGGTGCATAGAAATATGGTACGGGTGCAATACATGTTGATGTAGCATTCTCAACACCGACATTTTTGAGATTCCCGATTCTCGCACAATTTGTCTGCTACTGATGTGCGGATTAGCCGCGACAGCAGCTAAAACACCTACTTGGGCATCATCATTTGTTGCAGGTCGTGGTTGACGTTTCACATGTGGCTGAAACACTTCCTGTTTCCGTAAATAACATAACTATTTTGCGAAAGGCCCTGCCACTTGGATGATGTCGTCCAGGATACCGAGCAGCATACATAGCACACGCCCGTCGTGCATTTTGATCACAATAGTCATACATGAACACGATATCGACCTTTTCCGCAATTGGTAAACGGTCCATTTCAACACGGGTAATGTATCACGAAGCAAATACCGTCCGGACTGGCGGAATGTTACATGATACACGTACTTATACGTTTGTGACTATTACAGCGCCATCCATCACAAAGCGAAAAAAGTGGTACAACTAAAACATTAATATTTCTTTACATAATACACGAATATGTAATAAAAATTGGGGTTTCTATTTTAAAAAAACGCAGTTGATATCCGTTTGACCTATGACAGCGCCATCTAGCGTGCCAACCATAGCGCCATCTGGTTTCCCCCTTCAAGCTAGACGAGTTTCGTTTTTTGTAGTTTTTTCGTTTGATGCTTATTTCGTGAGATATTTGGCCTGGTCACTGTCAATGGACCACCCTGTATATATGGGGCTGCTGGCCCGAGGGGGAGGCACGAAGTTGGGGATTGGCAGTAGCGTTGCGACAAAAGGTGGTCTCGAATTCGTAGTGGCCGAAGGCACGAGTTGCGCAAGGAGGGTCTGCACAGAGCGAAGATATCGGAGTACTTCAGCGGGGTCAGCGTCGACTACAAACAGCACGTCGGCATACCGTCGGTTGGTTGGCAACGTTCGTGTCGGACGACCGCTCGTGGCAAGGCAGCTCTCTTCTACCTGGCTTTCATCAGCACCCCTTCCCCGATAGCTGCGTGGTCAGCGTGACGGATTGCCGTCCAAGGGGCCCGGGGTAGATTTCCGGCTGGGTCGGGAATTTTCTCCGATCAGGGACTGGGTGTTGTGTTGAAACTTCCTGGCAGATTAAAACTGTGTGCCCGAGCGAGACTCGAACTCGGGACCTTTGCCTTTCACGGGCAAGTGCTCTACCAACTGAAGTTTCATATCAGCGCACACTCCACTGCAGAGTGAAAATCTCATTCTGGAAACATCCCCCCGGCTGTGGCTAAGCCATGTCTCCGCTGTATACTTTCTTTCAGGAGTTGTAGTTCTGCAAGGTTCGCAGGAGAGCTTCTGTAAAGTTTGGAAGGTAGGAGACGAGATACTGGCAGAAGTAAAACTGTGAGTAGCGGGCGTGAGTCGTGATTCGGTAGCTCAGATGGTAGAGCATTTGCCCGCGAAAGGCAAAGGTCCCGAGTTCGAGTCTCGGTCGGGCACACAGTTTTAATCTGCCAGGAAGTTTCACATCAGCGCACACTCCGCTGCAGAGTAAAAATCTCATTCTGGGAGTTGTGTTGTTTTCATCACCATTTCATCCCCATACGGCGCACAGGTCGCCCAATGTGGAGTCGACTGTAATAAGGCCTGCACCAAGGCGGCCGGACCCGCCCCGTAAGGGTTTGCGAAATATGGGGAGAGTGTCGCAGAAATGATACAGGATTTGGGCTGGACATCATTAAAAGAAAGGCGTTTTTCGTTGCTTCGGAATCTTCTCACGAAATTCCAATCACCAACTTTCTCCTCCCAATGCGAAAATATTTTGTTGACACCGACCTACATAGGGTGGAACGATCACCACAATAAAAAATAAGGGAAATCAGAGCTCGTGCGGAAAGATACAAGTGTTCAGTCTTTCTGCGAGCTATACGAGATTGGAATAATAGAGAGTTGTGAAGGTGGTTCGATGATCCCTCTGCCAGGCACTTGAATGTGATTTGCAGAGTATCCATGTAGATGTAGATGTAGAAGGGAAGTATGTTTTGTAGCAAGTGTATAGCCTCATTGTGGATAGTTAGCTTTCTTATCTGAGAAGTGATTTATGGGTAGCATTTATGGAGCTCCGTAAATTGCTTTAGCATTCATTCTAACACACACACACACACACACACAATATCGTTCACATTTCATCTTCTTAAAAATAAAAGTGTTCCAAGGAAAGTCTTTCATACTATTGTTTAGTTACGCGTTAAAGTTAGTGATAATGTAGGATGGGGATCAACAGATAGCAGGGGAGGGGGAAGGAGGGGGGATACTAGGTAACGTGTAATTGCACTCAGCGGTAGTGGTCTAAGAAAGGTTGGGAAGCACTGTTCTATTCATCACATGAGCCGCGTCGAAGTATCGTCTTTAAAGATCGGGGTCGAGCAGTAGTTTTTCGGCTGTTTTTGAGAGAAACAAGCTAAACAGCTTGTCTATATAATCGATATCTGAGTGTCGTAGAGGGGGAGCAAATGGAGCTGAGTTGGAGATCGGAGCTCCGGACAGAGCGGCGAGCACGAGTCTGGCGTGGCTGTCTGCAGGGAACTGTGGTCGCCAAGATAGGGCGCGCCGAGACGAGCACACGGCAGCGGTCGGCACTGACGCACGGCAGCGAGGAGAGCGACCGGCTCTGCAGCTGGTGGCGGGGCGGAAAGCGCGGGCACGAAATTTGTATCCGGTTACTGCTCGACAGTCGTATATCATCGTGAGTGGATTGCCAAGGCTTCCGCGAGGACAGAGGAGCGTGCAGCTGATGTTCGACTACGTGCTAAGGCAGATGGTAAGTGGATCTGGGGAAACGGCGGATTTAGTAACCAGTGAAGCGACGTTTCTGCCGTGTAACTGTGCTGCCCAGAAGTTTTATTCAGTACGGGTAGAATCTGTCAAGGAAGTAGGACTCTTGCTGTACTGTAGCTGGCGATTGGTAATTTGATAAAATATGTTCAATTTTGTTGTCATATTCATGTAAAGTCAGAGAGAAAGGACGTCTGACGTTTTGAGAAAGAGACCGGTCAAAGGGGTGGGTTGTTGTTGTTGTTGTGGTCTTCAGTCCTGAGACTGGTTTGATGCAGCTCTCCCTGCTACTCTATCCTGTGCAAGCTTCTTCATCTCCCAGTACCTACTGCAACCTACATCCTTCTGAATCTGCTTAGTGTATTCATCTTTTGGTCTCCCCCTACGATTTTTACCCTCCACGCTGCCCTCCAATACTAAATTGGTGATCCCTTGATGCCTCAGAACATGTCCTACCAACCGATCCCTTCTTCTGGTCAAGTTGTGCCACAAACTCCTCTTCTCCCCAATCCTACTCAATACCTCCTGATTAGTTATGTGATCTACCCATCTAATCTTCAGCATTCTTCTGTAGCACCACATTTCGAAAGCTTCTATTCTCTTCTTGTCCAAAGTATTTACCGTCCATGTTTCACTTCCATACATGGCTACACTCCACACAAATACTTTCAGAAATGACTTCCTGACACTTAAATCTATACTCGATGTTAACAAATTTCTCTTCTTCAGAAACGCTTTCCTTGCCATTGCCAGTCTACATTTTATATCCTCTCTACTTCGACCATCATCAGTTATTTTGCTCCCCAAATAGCAAAACTCCTTTACTACTTTAAGTGTCTCATTTCCTAATGTAATACCCTCAACATCACCCGACTTAATTCGACTACATTCCATTAGTGCTTAAGAAGTAAATTGCTTTCAGTTATGATGTTTAAGGTAAATGCTGAGTATATATTTTTGAACGGATGTATACGCTTGCAAATCACAAGGAAAGATTTATAATTTTTCTGCCTTATTGTAAAACTGTTTAGTGCGTAGGTGCTCAAAGCTCAGTGTGATACGTAAAAGCCTAGTAAGACAGCTAGCATAATATGTTTTCCTTTCTGGAACTTTTAATTTTTATTAACTGGTTTTCTACATCAAATTGTAAAGAGAGTTTAGTTGTGTAGTCAATATTTTTGAGAAGTAAACTTTTTGCTAAGAATTAACTAATACTATAGAACACGGTACTACTGTGCAGCAATGTTTATTTCTTATTTGCGCCACTGATGTCGAATACATGTTTTTAAAAGCTTATCTTCACATGCAGTAAACATCTCGAACGTTCCACTTCCCCAAACCCGTATCCTCTCATTGGTCAATGAATCTAAACATTTCGATTAGATTCCCATCTAATTTCACTAATATTGGGATCAAATTGAGGAATGCCGTACATACATACGGGGACAACGGCACATTTTGCTGCTGACGTAAAACGCAGTCAGATGCGCAAATACGGTTCGAGGCGCATAACACATCTTGATTTCGAAGAGCACCCGACCTCTGGATATTTCAGTCTTGGACACCACCTAAGCAAAATGCGCCGCGCTCGTGTTGATTCTGTTGAAGAACTGAAGAAGTGAATTTTACGGTTCTGTAAAGATTTGCGAGATGATCCGGGGACGTTTGAAAGAATTCGTATCTCACCGCAGAGACTAGTGGAGTACTGTAAAATGTAAACTTTCAAGGCTGGCAATGTCACAATTTTGCTGCAATCAGTAGCGAGCCAGGGAGTTAATCGGACATTCAACAAAGATCCGTTCGACCACAGCATAACAGCCCGAATTTTATTAAATGTGAGTGGAGCATTGCATTCAGATTCGAAGACGACAGTTCCTTTAACAGGCACGAGTGTGCAGTAAACGATTAACCTACAGCATGTTGAAGTAGCATTGTATTTGTTGCTGAGGTCCGCCATCGTCAGATTTGAACTCAAGTACATGAGGAATTAATCGAAGTGTTGATATTTCAAACTTATTTGTGCTATCCGGGATAATATTTCACGTTGAAGTCAGTGGCGATCTGTTACCACACATTTGCAGTTTTGTTCACTGGAACGTTTTTGCTTCTGTTATCATCCGCGTGAGTTTGCACTATTAAGTTTGATACATCCAGTATATTTATTTTTATGTGTGTGTGTGTGTTTGTCTGTATAGAAAAAAAGGGCTCTGAGCACTATGGGAGTTAACTTCTGAGGTCATCAGTCCCCTAGAACTTATAACTACTTAAACCTAACTAACCTAAGGACATCACACACATCCATGCCCGAGGCAGGATACGAACCTACGACCGTAGCGTCTCGCTGTTCCAGACTGTAGCGCCTAAAAACGCTTGGCCACCCCGGCCGGCTGTCTGTATAGAGTCAGCTGTGTGTTCTATGCATGATTTCGTGCTGCAATTTAAAAACCTAGAAAGACATACGTAGGTATTCCTCAGTACTGTGCAAGTGCTGGAAAACTTGGTACTGCACCAACCGTACACGTTTGCTCGTAATATAAAAACGAACTTTAAACAGTGGAGGATCCTCGTTTTCTAGATTTTTACGTAGTTACTGTTGTGTCGATTCCCTAAGGTCTCGACACAATGAGTGGCTAGGTGCACGCGAAACTAACGCAGACGGGCGTAAATTCTGAAACAGGAGACTGGATGAAAAACTATAAAGAAAAGAAGAGAGATTGTCATCTACTTAACTTTTAATGATGTTCTTCTTGTTGAAATACATCTCTTGCATAGTAGTAAGCAATTAGCAATGATACACATGGCGCCTTGCTAGGTAGTAGCGATGGACTAGCTGAAGGCTATTTAATCTGTCTCTCGGCAAATGAGAGGAAGACGTGATACGTCTTGTCGCAAGCTATGTCGTCCGTACAACTGGGGCGAGGTCAAGTCCGTGTCTTGTGACCTGCCCTGTGGTGGCGCTACGTTTGCGAATACACAGTGGCGACACGCGGGTCCGACATGTACTACAGGACCGCGGCCGATTTAAGTTACTACCTAGCAAGTGTGGTGTCTAGCGGTGACACCACAGTTACTTTAATGGAGAATTAAGAATAAAATGTGTCCATTTATGTAGCCCTTCAGACTGAAATAATGGACAACTTTGTTTGCCGTATTAGTAAGCTGCAGATTATTTTACATTTTATAGGATATGTGACTGTTTTATCAATGTGTGGGTAGTGAAATCCTTTCGAATATCAAACTGACATAAACATTACGACTGCTGACAATCGAATCCATTACTCGTCAAAGTTACGCAGTTGTCATGTGTAAATATAGGAATTATAATGGAAGCAGTTCTACAATCAGTTGACTAACAACGAGTGCGCTGTCATTTACCTGTCCCTGCTTTGATGTAGAAATGGACAAGTGAAAACTCGTGCACAGGGAAGCAGTAAAATATTTATAGTCCCACCGACCGAATCGCAAAGCGGAAATCCCTGACAAACGCAGCACTGAAGCGTGGTCCTGTTGAGTTACGGGAGCCGTGTTCCGCTACAACAGCAACGCTGGAATACGTGAGACTGTTTCACATCGAAACAAACTGCAAGATCACTAGTTAGTTATCAATAAATGGGATCTCCCTGCACAAATACAGAATACGGGTATTCAGCGAACCAACAATTTTTATTTGTGAAGTTTCACAATCCAATAGGTTAGAAAGAGATGTTTTTAATATGAAAATGAAGAAATTCTACCACCATTCCGTCCTCGTACCACTGCAAAAATGAATGATAGAAAATTATATGCAAATTGAGAGTGGAGAGAGGCAGCAAGGAAAGGAAAGGGAGCGGAGTACTTATGTCAGCTGCATCGAGACATTACACGGACTGAACCTCTCTTACTCTCTATATACATAACTGATCTGGCAGGGTGAGCAACAACTTACGGTTGTTTTCTGACTGCTGTGGTGAATGGAAAGGTGTCGTCGTTGAGTGACGTTAGGAGGATTCAAGACGACTTAGACAAAATTTCGAGTTGTGATGAATGGCAGATTGCTCTAAAAGTAGAAAAAAATGTTAGTTAAAGCGGATGAGTAGCAATCCTGTAGCGTTAGAATACAGCATTAGCAGTGTAATGCTTGTCACAGTCACAGTCACGTCAAGGCGTAACATTGCAAAGCGGTATGAAATAGAATGGGCACGTCAGGTGGGCAGTAGGAAAGGCGAATGCTCGACTTCGTTTTATTGGGAGCTCTTCTGTAAAGCAAACGGCTTACAGAAAGCTGGTGTAACCCATTCTTAATTATTGCTCGATTGTTTGGGCTCCCCATCGGGTCGGATTAAAGGAACATATGAAAGCAATTCAGAGCCGTGCAGTTAGATTTGCTACCGGTAGGTTCGATCAGCACGCAAGTATCACGGAGATGCTTCGTGAACTCAAATGGTCAAATTGGAATCCCTAGAGGGAATAAGATGCTCTTCGCACGAGGAATTATCGCCGAAATTTAGAGCAATGGCATTTCAGGCAGACTGCTGTATGATTCTACTGCCACCAATGTGTACTTCGCTTAAGGATCATTAAGGTATTGTGAGAGAAATTAGCGCTCGTACGAAGGTTTGTAGAAAGTTGTTTTTCCTCGCTTCTTTTGTGAGTGGAACAGAAAAGGAAACGAATAGCTGTGGTATGTGGTGTCCTCCACCATGCACCGTACGGTGACTTCCGGAATACGTATGTTGATTTAAAAGTAGCCCGCGTTTCTGGTCTCCACAGCATAGAAAAATAAAATTTGGTTACCCTGAATCGAAACCGGGACCTTCGCGATTGGCGGCCGCGGTGGTCTAGCGGTTCTAGGCGCTCAGTCCGGAACCGCGCGACTGCTACGGTCGCAGGTTCGAATCCTGCCTCGGGCATGGATGTGTGTGATGTCCTTAGGTTAGTTAGGTTCAAGTAGTTCTAAGTTCTAGGGGACTGATGACCACAGATGTTAAGTCCCATAGTGCTCAGAGGCATTTGAACCATTTCAACCAACCTTCGCGATTGCAGTCACCAACACTGACTAGGAGACAACTGTTTTCTTTTATATACCGGCCTGCAACCTTCGCCCTGTGACCACAGTAGCGGTCGTCAAATCGGCCTTCGTCACATCTTGTTTCTGGACCTGATCTCGCGGGAACAAGGTAGATCTGGTTATTCGATGTTGAATTTACATGTTACAGCTCCTCTTGATAACCAAATAAATTGTCCAGGTGCGAGGAGGACTGAGAGTTCTGTACAAACTTAACTGCGTATGCACACAGTCTATCCATTCGGTAAATCGATAATACCGACGATTTTTGCCTGTTACCGACTCTGATACTTGCACCATATCGGTCCCATCGATTCTAAGAATTTCGAGAATGTTTTAACTTCTGCAGAAACAGAAGTACAACTTCCAACAGTCAAGATCGCTGTTATACAGCCTTTATTGTGATACCGGTAGTAGTGCCAGTAGTGCAGAAGACCTGAGGATGGTCTGGAACCGCGCGACCGCTGCGGTCGCAGGTTCGAATCGGGCATGGATGTGTGTGATGTCCTTAGGTTAGTTAGGTTTAAGTAGTTCTAAGTTCTAGGGGACGGATGACCTTAGAAGTTAAGTCCCATAGTGCTCAGAACCATTTGAACCATTTGAATTTGATGACAACGCAGTTTGCTGAAACCGGCCATCACAGTAAAGGCTATACAGTAGCTGTTTGAAGTTGTACTTCTGTTTCTGCATTAATCTAGATCGCCCCCTAGCATGACAATGTCAGGAATATATGATTTTAATTTCTACGTTGAAGCAGGAACAAATGACAAAAGAAATATTTTTACGTGTGACGTAATCATAAATTAAAAGTTTTCTGATTTTCTTCCTTTAGTTGTACTGAGAAACATTTCTTATTTTCAAATTTAACTATCCCTCGTCAAGGAGAAGCACCCATGAGTGAGCTCACAAGTATCAAAATATGTTACATAAATGGCCGCATCTTTTGTTTGCATTGACCTAGAAGCGTCACATTTCTGAATCGCCAAATTTCCGTAGACCTCAATACGTGACATAAATTTCAACTTGATACGACTAAACAGACAGAGAGACAGATGTTCTGATAAAGAATGGTAAAAACGTTTTTCGTGTGATATTACAAATTAACCATTTTCGGATAATCTACTTTGGTTGTAGTGTGAACCCTTTCTTCCTGGCAAATTTCACGATTCTAGGCCAACGCGAATAAACCTGTAGGTTTTGGTGAGTGATTTTGCGAGTATCAGAAATATGTGGCATAAATGGTCACCTCTTGACTGCATTTACTCAGGAGCTTCACTTTTTTACATCGACAAGATTCCGTAGACCTTATTACATGACATAAATTTCAACTTGAGACGTCTTCCCGTACCTGAGAAAAAAGAGTTTTGAAAAGCGTTTTAAGAAGTCGGAGACTGAGACGGACATGCGTACAAACAAGATATGATCCTATAAGGGTTCCGTTTTTATCAATCGAGGTACCGAACTCTAAGGCAGTATTATTCGAAAAACAGAGGAAGAGCTATCAGCACAAATAGATTCCTCTTGGAGGAACTAATAACTCTTCCTGGAGAAACTAGCAAACTCCTCTTCTATGATAGCACGGAGGTGGCCGCCTAAGAAACCTGCTGTTGCGCTCTGACAGCACTGTAGGAGGGTCTTTCCGAGGTGAGGCACTACCGAGGCTTTGTTGGACGCACCTTTGAGCTCCTTGCCGTCGGCGGTGCAGCGGTCGTTGCCCTCGTCCAGCAGGCAGTCGGCGTACTTGCTGAAGAGTCGCTCGTTGTGCAGGATCTCGTCCACGTCCACGTTGTCGTACTTGGTGGTGTACTTGTCGCCGTCCGGCGCCGTCGCGACGGCGGCCACCAGGAGGACAAGGGCGGCTGCGATCTTCCACATGGCGTGCTGGAGCTGGAGCTGGAGCTGGAGCTGGAGCTGGTGCTGGCTGGTCTCAGGTGCGAGTGCCGCCCTGGGCAGAGGCGCGCGCTTTTAAAGGCCCGGACGGGCGCGCTTGAGCAAGCGCAGCCTCCAGACGCGTCCGCGTTTCCAGGCGTTTCCGTAATCCCCGTCCATCATCACGCCACGCCACGGAAGCCCGGCCTCGCACCGCAGCCTTCCCACTTAACGAACGGACGCCGCAGCCTCAAATCTCTGGCAGTTTTCCTGTCTTCTGCAGATAATTGGCACGTCGGTTGTAAGCTTCTACCGTCCAAAGACTATTTCTCTCTGGGAGATACGTAACACTAATGCTCAACGCCATATATGGAGTGAACGTAGCCTACTGCGCATGTTCTCAACATCACGTGAGTTTGTAACGACGCTGCTTGTCTACAATTTGCAGTAATAGCAAAATTTCGATATTACATGTATTCGCCTTATTTTATATGCGTATATGCATGTTTGAGTTTTAGTAACAGTTATGTCGCACTGTCGTTCCTACGGACTTAAAGAGAAGTTGAAACGTCTCTGTCGAGACTTTTCATACATGTTTGCCTCATAGGATTCAGTTACGTCTCATTTGATCCACTGCGTAATTGCGATTTTGCTTATTAACTCTCCGAAAAGACTGACCAATGGAACTGAAAGTAATTCACTATATATCCAACGTAAAAGGGAAGAAAATGGTGCCTTGGATTAGTATTTCAATGTATTGTATTCTAATTTTACGTTCTACGTGAAATCATGAGCCATATTTACCATGCCCCTGCGTTATGTTACCTTATGTGTGGTTGAATGTGAGTGAATGGGTGTTTTACGTATCTTTTGGGGCTTATTTTGTGGTGGAAGCTAGTTGGTTGTCCCCTGCTGGGAGCAGAAGATGAGTGCCTGCCGTTTGGCAGGGTTCACAGGCTCACCAACTTAGAATTGCTTACCTGAGCAAAGAGGTTCATCCGAGGTTCATCGCTTTTGTCCAGAGATTTGTGTGTTTGTCAGGTTGGTGGCGGAAACGATCGCTCTGGTCGCTTCCGTCTCAGCCAGGGGGTTGCTAGGAGCTTTGTGCAGAGCAGGCACTCTTCTCCAGGCTGTTGGTGATTACGGTTCGCAGCTCCTAAGTAAGGCTTCTAGTACTAATGACAAAGTAGGAGGTAGTGTTACTCGCGATTGGCCTATGTTAAATTCGTTGGAATATTTAAGTCGTTCAGCCCAACTGAATCCTTACGAATTTCTGCTCGGACTGTGGTACAATTGGTTAATAATAGGTCATGATTGTGTTTAAAAATACTTGTGGAGTAAATTGGCTTTGTTCCTTTGGGACATCGTCGTGTGGAGCATCCATACTGAACATGATTAGGAACAGTTAGTGAACTTATATCTCGTGGCAATGTGAGACTAATTGTGTGTTTTGCGTGAGTGGTCTTTTTTTTTATTTTTTGTGGTTTCTTGGTGATAGTATATGCTTGTGTTCGTATTGTACTATGGGTTTGGTAAACCATGTATGTTTCCGCTTCCTACTGCATACCGATAGGTTTTTCCAGTGCTAATTTAATCTGTTTTGTGCGTGATAAATTCGTTGAAAGATCGGATTTTCGTGAATTAACGCGAACTTTTGTAATGGTTTAATTCTTAACGGACCACGTGTTCCTTGAATCATCGGAAGGTTTTCTGCCATGGTGATTTAGTTTTCCGTTGTAGTGACAAATTCATTTTATAGTGGTTCTCTAAGAAATGAAACGCTTTTGCATTTGTGCTTTCCACTTAAATTATGCTTTGAAAGCATAAATGTGTGACCCAATTCACCACGTGGTGAAGTGCGTTCTTTGCACGTGGGATCACGGCTTCTCATCTCATGTACTTACGCTGACCAAATCGTGCAACGGAAATAAACCTCTTTGCAAATTAGTGCATGTTTGTAAAGGTGGTCGGTTATTCCTGTGATTTTTCTCTGTCCTGTGAATCTAGGTTAAATGATTGAGAGGATGTTTCCAGTTTCCCTTTCCTCACCTTTTCCATTAATCACAACAGTTAAATTGTACAATATAATTTCACTTATCGAAAACAGATTAATGTAATTCATGTTCAGGCACCAGCTAAGTGTAGCTAAGGGATGTGCACGCTATTTCAAAAACCTTTATTAACGAATAAATATGCCGTAAAGGATAATACTGTGTGTCCTGCTACTTCATTGTTTCCATTGAATTCCAAATTTGAATTAATTCCAGTTCAGTCATTCTTGTATGTTAGGAAGGGCTTGGGCTGGTGGCGACCCTGTAAATTTTATTATAAAAAAATTGTCTTTTGATGGTAGCTTAACCGCAGATATTTGCCAAGTGTGGATGCAATTCGGTACTTAATATGGTTCGATTCAGTCCATTATCATCGATAAGGTTACGACGTGTAGCTTACACCTACAAATAGAAATAGCTAGCACTGTAGACCAGCGAGCTAGCGGTTTACATAAGTAGCTTACAAAGGATGTGAGAGAAGGGCCAGTTACTTTTCATAGGTATATACAACAGATGTATAATTGCGAATTTCGTATTGATATGGGCACTATATAAGTTGAAAAGTATCGAGACTCAATATTATACAGTTTCGTGTTGTAGAGATAATTTCTGCAATTTTATGGCCACTTGTTTACGAGACAAGTGCTAAGATAAATTTGCAAGTGTGTTCAAGTAAACTGACAGAGTACATATCAGTCTGTGTTCAAAAGTAGATAGAATTTGTAAATGACAACTTCATTAATTCCCTCAAGTTTAAGCAGGTTCCCAATCACTTGTGTCTAATCGGAACAGATTCGTCAATATGAATCAGTTCCACAGAAAATCGTAGAAAACTACTGTTCGCTGTCACCTTTATTACTCCAGAACTCGAGCATTGCTCCTGTATTTTCTATTTTTTGTGCTTTGTTTATGGTTTTAACTTTGTGGTGAAAGCACTCCGACTTCAGGCCACGAATGGCCCACCGGTAGCATCCGACCGCCGTGTCATCCTCAGTGGAGGATGCGGATAGGAGGGGCGTCGGGTCAGCACACCGCTCTACCGGTCGTTATGATGGTATTCCTGACCGAAGCCGCTACTATTCGGTCGAGTAGATACTCAATTGGCATCACGAGGCTGAGTGCACCCCGGAAAATGGCAACAGCGCATGGTGGCTGGATGTTCACCCATCCAAGTGCCGGCCACGCCCAACAGCGCTTAACTTCGATGATCTCACGGGAACCGGTGTATCCACTGCGGCAAGGCCGTCGCCAACTTTGTGGTGAGATGGCGAAACAATTTTATACATATTTTATATGTCTATAAAAATCAGGAGAGTAAATAAAGAAAAACTGAAAATAGTAATGGACAAGCAGGAGGTACAAATCGCTTACCATATTTATTGGAAAAATTTCATAATTACAAATGGGTTGTTTCTTCGCCATTCTTCAGCGCGGTGTACATTGTCACTGTAACGTAATGGATGGGAACAAAGGTTCGACAATATGAATAAGTCCAACAGAAAACGTAAAAAAAGACATTGTTGGCTGTCACTTCTCATCCCGTTATTGAAAAAACGTAAGTAAATGGAATCTGAACTATGATATTGTGGCGAAAAAGTATAACAACATCTATAAATCAACTTCGGTTCCTGATATCAAATTGTTAAGATGTCAGTAAAACGCATATACGGAGTTTCACTGTACTTCTGAAGGCGATCTGTCTGTGGCAGGGAAGTAATTACACTCCAAATATGCAAAATGGTATACGGGCTAAAATTCGCTGTCGCAAAATCACTTGACTTCAACTTCAGGGGGTGTTGCAGACAGAATTCTCGTTCTGTGCATCCGGATGCTCACTCCATACATAAGAATATTCTGTGGTCAGTTCCAAAGAGCCTTCAAACGGGGAGGAGATATAATCTTGCTACGATTATGTGAAGCGGGGATGCCACAGGCTTCTGCTCTGGATTAATTGCTTTTCTTGAAAAGTATCTTTCAAGATGGCAAGCGTTGTAATACACGTGTAACTTAATGTATATGAGCTCGCTAACACAATAGGTAGTAGCACGTTGCTTCCAGAATTCAGGCTGGCGCTTAACTGCAACAAAACAAAATCTGACTCTGAATTCTTGAAAAAGCGAAATTTAACTCTCCTAATCTGCACAAACAGTTGGTGAAGTCAACTATTTTAAATTATTACGACTGAAGGTTGATAAAAAGGTTTCCTGGGAGGTTAGTGAGTTGCGACATCGTCACAATAAAAAAACTAAAAAAATTAAAAAAGGGGATATTGATTTTAATGCTCTTTCGTCTCGGTGCTTGATCGCAAATGTACATGTACTGATTATCGACTTCGGTCTGTGATGCTCTTCTTCTGATCGAAAAGTAGTAGATAAAAACTCTAAGAAATTGCGCCAAATCAAATGCGAAATACATCCAACATGTCATGGCATATAAAATCAAGAATGTGGTACTCACAACTACCATCTGGTGCGACTGTTAACATTGTAGTGCTGTTCTGTACGTGGTGGAAGTATCGCGTTCTAGTGAAGACACTGAATACTCTTATCTCCACTATAAGAATAGTCTACGAAGTCTCGCCAATGAAAGGCGAATGTTCCTTTAATTTGTTTATTTTTATTTTAGAAGGGCAACATACTCTTTTTCTGAAACTGGTTGGGTTTATTGAGGACCCCAATATACCATATTATTCCTCACTCTTTCGGTTACAAAACCCTATTTTTGAACATAATCTCCGTCCAATGCGATGGCCTTACGCCAACGTGCTTGGAGTGCCTTTATGCCCGCATGGTACGACTTTGCTGGTCGACGTCGGAGCTAACATCTTCTTGCATCAACGATTTTCCCATCGTCCACTACTGCTTCATTGAACCAGACAGATGGAAGACAGAAGCTGTCAGGTCCTGGCTGTAATATGTATGAGGAAGAACAGCCCAATGAAGTTTGAAAGCAGACCGCGGTGGTCTAGCGGTTCTAGGCGCTCAGTCCGGAACCGCGCGACTGCTGCGGTCGCAGGTTCGAATCCTGCCTCGGGCATGGGTGTGTGTGTGATGTCCTTAGGTTAGTTAGGTTTAAGTAGTTCTAAGTTCTAGGGGACTGATGACCACAGATGTTAAGTAGAGCCATTTGAACCATTTTCTGAAGTTTGAAAGGCGTGCACTTCATCCACCATTCAGTGCTCGTATTTCATATTTCTTATCCCAGCATTCTGGTATTCGGCAAAATAATAATTCAGGCCCTGTTAATAATTTATGTGGGTTGCCTAATTTATTTGACGATGTTTACAGTTTGCCTCACACTGATCTGTGAGAGGAACTTGGCGCTAGTGTAACAACAACAACTGTACATATAATAATTTTTTCTTCTGATTTTCGATAAATTAGTGTAAGCAATGTTTTAAGTTCATTTCTTTTTCTTTTCGTGTCATTATGTTAAAGAAACTGTAAGCAACTTTCGATGTGAATATTAATATTTATGTCAAATTTCAAGCAATGCTATAACAGAATTGAAGTGTAACCCATGTTGAATTTATTGTAACATGTTTAAAATTGAAATTGTGCGCCTGGTCCATACGTAGGCAATGTATTAGGATATGTGGAATGCAAAACCTTTGGTGAATACCCTGTCTGTAGGGGAGCGGTAAAAGGTGGATGGCAGGCGAGCGCGGGAAAATGCACACGGGCGCGGCACGGCATAACGGGCTCAGCAGTATAGTCGGAGTTGGGCATCGGTCTGAGAAACACGTTCTGGATCGAGGAGGCTCTCCTGGAAAACGTGATTTCATTGAGCCTCGGATGTGCCGTTTCCGACGATTATACAGCATGGCTATATTCTATGGGCACTAAATTGAAAAGGATTGCGACGCTAAGAAGAAGCAAAGTGCCGATACATCAAGAGCCATAGCTGTGATTGTATGTGTGCTTTGCGCTTAGCCATCTCGCCGCCCGCCAACCGCCGCATCGACAAGAACAGGTTGAATCTTTAGAATTGTATTCGTGTGGACCAGTGTTAATTTTGTTCCTGACTGTTTAATAACAACTTAACTTTTACCAGAATTGTCCTATCAATTAATTATCCTCATCACTAACCTAGACAGGGTCCTTTCCACATGTTGTGCAATCCGAGTGCCCCGAAATGAAGATTTAAAGTTTATGTTAATAAGAATTACCTGCAGACCTATCTATGCTAGAAAGTTGTTTAAGGAGCTCTATTGTTAATGAAAATATAAGCAAAGAACAAAGGTCTGACAAAATTGGAAGATAATTTTGGAATTGGTTTAGTAATGGAGCTTAATTAATTTGAGACAAAAATAATGGTAGTTAAATGAGGAAGTAATGAGACAAAAAGAGTAGTAACTCATGTTTTGTATATCTTGAGTGCTTAATGCTTCCAATAGTTAATAGTTTCAACACAGTGATCATAACAGTTTCAGGGTCCCCCCTCCACTCTTTTCTTTTCTATTCATTAAAATTCTGAAGTGTACTGAACTGATTTGACCAGCAAAGTTAAAGTCAATATAAAACCTAAATTTATCAGTGTTTTACCCTTATTAAAATTGACATTGTATGTGTGTTTCAAAAGTGCTATTTCTAGGGTAACCTATGCCCGATTTCAGTCGGATCAATAGACAAAACGCAGTTTGTAGTAATCATTATAGTGTAATGTTGTGTATTTATAGTTTGTCCAAATTAGTACAGAAAGGGAAAATATTAGTTCAGTAGATTTTTCTGGTTCTAAAATTTACCATATAATGCAGTATTACTACGTGTTGTTATGCTTGTACGTACACCCACTTGTACAAGGAAAAAACTCACTTAATGCCTAATTAGGCTGGCGACCGTATTATTAACAATTGGTAGCATCTGCTGTGTATGTTTTTTGCCCGTCCTAACGTGTAGTTGCACTTTATACTTGCTTGACGTATCACTGTTGTTACTGAGTGGGTGTAAGTCTGATTTTGCCTCCATTCAGGTACACGCGGTCAACATATTTACTAAAATCCTTTCTTATAAGGTGAAGCCCGTCAACTTACCATAGTACAGGCTTTAAAGAGTTAACGTACGCCAGAGCGTAAACGTTACACTAGGAATTTTCTTTATTTATAGGCGAGGGCAGCAGTCTTCCTAGCAGCCATGATGGCTTCCCGTTTCCCATCCTTTTTCCGATCGCCAGGGTAGCACGTGGCGTCGTTTGAGCGTTCAGTAGTCACCAGAGTTTCTCCTCAGTTCCCCACCGTTCCTTACCAACCTTGTAACTGCTATTTCTGCTCGATTTTAACGTCGCGAGTTCGCCTCCCTGTGAGATTCCGGCCTTCTGATTGGCCAGTTCAGGTGCGCGCCGATTTTTCGTGCGTGGGCGCGCAACCGCCCTCCACGGGTAGATAGTGGAAAAGGGGCTGTGGGCAGTTTTAGTGTGACCGTGCGTGAGGCTGGAGGTGCTGCTTACAGAAGATTGAGTTTCGGTGAGCAAGAGCGGCGACGTGCACTGTAGCTTCGCACCCTGCGGCCCTGACCTTACAGGCCATTTTACTGGCTCAAATGGCTCTATGGGACTCAACATCTTAGGTCATAAGTCCCCTAGAACTTAGAACTACTTAAACCTAACTAACCTAAGGACATCACACACACCCATGCCCGAGGCAGGATTCGAACCTGCGACCGTAGCAGTCGCGCGGCTCCGGGCTGCGTGCCTAGAACCGCGAGACCACCGCGGCCGGCGGTCATTTTACTGACGTGCGTTCCTTACATTACGGGTTACGCAATTTTTCCGGGTAGGTTTTCCTTGTACAGTTGAGCATAACGTGCGCGATGTGTTGGTTAGTTACAGTAGCTTGTAGTTCGGCACTTTCATGCTCACTTTTCCGCTTCGTCTGGCAATAGATCCTTCAGCTCTCCCGTGCAAAATTTGACTCAGAATTTAGGTCCTCCTAGCTTCAACACTTGTGCTCTTTGTCCTACGACACGTGGTGTCTGGCGCCCCTTCATGTTTCATTAACGTAGTCGGACCGCGGGCCAAAGTTATCTAGTATCGCCTGTATGAATAGTTTCGCATCTTGCTGGTTTTATTTCTTTAGTTCAGGGGACTATCTAGCAATTCACCCCCAAGTAGCATTTTTCTTAGTCTTTGGCTGGTTCATGGTGGCTCTCGTTGCAGGCCTGCAACCCCTTCCTTTAGTAAATTGAACTCCATTTGATAATACGGCGATCGTTCCCAAAATTCCTTTTCTCCTGCCATAGTGGCTTATTATGAACGTACGCTGGGGCAGGCTGATGAACTCAATCCTTTCTTCCCCCACCCCCATTTGATTATATAATTGTTCAATTTTCAACTGTTAAATAAATGAGTCCTTTAATCTTTACATTCTCCCTTTCTTTACGTGATATCACCCTTAGTGTCACAGTAGAATAATGAAGAACTATAATAGTTTTCAACTATTCCCCATTGATAAACTGGGAAGTGTTCACGGCTCAGTGTGAGTACGTGAGCACTAAAACCACTTGATGTGGTGGAAGTAGTGGCCTCTGTTTCACCTTGCTGGTTTAGAAAAAATATCAAAATTACAGCACCTACAGCAAGGGATAGTAACCTGTAAAAAAGGAAACGATCAACCGCTTTTAAGTTTTTTGAGCTCATCTGCGGTGCGCAGACTTGATTGAGATCTTAGGATGTCATGAAGAACGAGAAGTTCGTTTGCATTTTTGTGGCGACGAACACGATGGAGTCGTTTATCTCACATCCTTGAGGGCGGCGCAATACATTTTTGAGTTGATCGTTGCACCATGAGGAAAGATATCGAACAAAATAACCCATTCAAAGTCCCAGAAGACCGCTGAAATGACTTTACCGGGTAAGGGAGCGGCTTTTCCTTCGGAGGAACTATGACGCCACTCCATGGATTGACGATTTGTTCCCAGTTCGAAGTGATGAACCCATCTTTCATCGCCTGTGACGATGTTCAACGAAAAATTGTCACGATCAGTCTCGTAAAGCGCAAGCAATTCCTCATAAATGGTCCTTCCCTGATCTTTGTGGATGCTCTTTCCTTCCTCTTTATGGTCTTCTGTTAGGCGGCGATGGACCCAGAGGCCACACACCTTTGTGTGCCCGAACTGGTGAACGGGTGTGTCAGCACTGCCAATAGAGGTAACACGTTGTGCAGCAAAGTGTTTGATTGTTATCCATCGCTCATCTCGAATGAACTGTTCATACGTTCCGACATTGCAGGAGTCACAGCTATGTGCAGCTGGCCGGCATGCGGGAGCTCGGACACGTTTGCTCGAGCTTGTTCCGATGGTGACAAGATCCCTCGTGCAAAGACTCACCGTGCTTTTGTTCACTGAGGTCGTCATAGACATTCTGCAAGCGCCTATGAATATCTGTGGTGCTCTTGTTTTCCGCCAAAAGAAACTGAATGACAGGTCCCTGCTTGGAACGCACCTACGTTGCAGACGCCGTTTTGAAGGCTACGTATAGCCCCGCCACATATTGAAACTTACTGAAAAAGGCTGGAGCGAGAAATTCAAAAATGACTGACAGATTAGACATTTTTCAACCGAAGTTGGTCAAGAAAAAAAAATTTCCATTACTTATTGAGTGGACAACGGCCTTGCCGCAGTGGATACACCAGTTCCCGTTAAGCACTGTCGGGCGTGGCCGGCACTTGGATGGGTGACCATCCAGCCGCCATGTGCTGTTGCCATTTTTCGGGGTGCACTCAACCTCGTGATGCCAATTGAGGAGCTACTCGACCGAATAGTAGCGGCTCCGGTCAAAGAAAAGCATCATAATGACCGGGAGAGCGGTGTGCTGACCACACGCCCCTCCTATCTGCATCCTCAGTGAGGATAACACGGCGGTCGGATGGTCCCGATGCGCCACTTGTGGCCTGAAGACGGAGTGCTACTTATTGAACGCTCCTCGTATTATCGCCTATTGTTTAACATTTTGGGGCAACTCTGTCCACACACCGAGAACCTTCTTGGAACACAAAAGATCAGTTAGACTGATATGCAGTGTCAGTTCGCGAACTTCGTGAAGGCCGTTGTACAGAATATAACCCCCCTACCTCTCCAGCTAATTAGGATTTTTTATATGACTGTGTACCTAAAGTCCCTAATCTGTGGCGAAAAGGCATCTACTCCGAAGAATAATGCAAAACCGAGAGAAGTAGATGAAGTTATAACCGAATCGACACTGCTGAGCACTTCAGCAATGACGATTAGAAACGAACTTCGATTAACTTTATATATTTTTATTGCGTACACTAATTTCTAATTGACAGTACTTAGTGGAAAATTTGGAAAAAAGGTTTCCAAAGTGTACCATTAATGAAGAGAACCAAAGGTCACCAGTTCCTCGCCGGAACAAGAATAATGAAATTGAACTTTATACTCGTAAGTAATGCTACGTAAGAATAGTTATTGGCGTCATGACGTAGCAGTAGTACCTAACGCACACTTTCAAGTACATCACACCACGCATGTCACAGAAGTCATATAATAATCAAATAGCAAACACATGCAACTTATGATATTAATTTTCAAAGCTCAGTTGAAATAAGATTGTTTAATGGCTGTGGACAGAAAATTTTTGGTTACGTTACACTAACTGTCGTAATTGTAGCAAGCTGAAAGACTGTATGAATTTACTCATTGGTAAGGACTGTCATTTACCTAGCAGTTACTCTGATGTTTCTTTGTAATAAAAGTTATAAATTATGCCACAAGCTATAAATTAGAAACTGTGCTTTGACAGTGAAATCCAGTGTCCATTTTACGTAAAGTTTTACTATCAATTTTTTACTTTGAAAGTTGCTCTAGTTTCAGCAAATGAATCAATAGTGGCTTTTGCATCATTCTATTTCAGACATTATTCATGCTACAGCCAATGATTTCATTGTTACGTAATTATCCAAAAGTTAGAAAAATTATGTTTTGATATTCTAAGAAATTAATGTTCACTTCTTTTTCTGATTATCTCGGTTCGTACAAAGGGATAGGATGGATGCTACCTGGATAACGACTTAGGAAAAGTATTTACGTGACAACATGCACGAAAACAATATTATTTAACCAATAAAACTCCAATTACGCTGGTCAGCCTATTACACTTCTAGTTATAAAAAGTCTAGATCTTACTGCACTTTATGATGCCATTGGTTTGTCGAGTGGCTTCATTTAGCGGTAAAATAGGGCATAGGTTGATCTTCTTGCCATACCATAGCCAATAACAAGGGCCCACAGTACTCTTAATGTTATGTGAATGACTCTTGCTGCATTTGTACTGTGCCCAATAAATGCCATACACATAGACTGCCCATATTAAACATCCGCCAAAACAACCATTTAAGTTTTCACTGCTCCGCACTTCGGAAACAGACTTTTTATCTCCACACTTTTGCATAGCCACACCGTTTCGCCTTTTTCCACTTGAAGACATCGTCAGTGCGATCTCTAATGACACAGTTATGACAGACTTTTGTTTTGATATGTAGTATTCGTAGATTATAAAACAATTCGCTTATCGCTTTTTATGAAAATAAGTGATTACTTACGGTTCTTCCTGTTTTTAGTTGGCATCGGTGTTTTCTCTCATCTGATCTACGTCTACATCTACATCTATACTCCGCGAGCCACCTTACGGTGTGTGGCGGAGGGTACTTATTGTACCACTATCTGATCCCCCCTTCCCTGTTCCATTCACGAATTGTGCGTGGGAAGAACGACTGCTTGTAAGTCTCCGTATTTGCTCTAATTTCTCGGATCTTTTCGTTGTGATCATTACGCGAGATATATGTGGGCGGTAGTAATATGTTGCCCATCTCTTCCCGGAATGTGCTCTCTCGTAATTTCGATAATAAACCTCTCCGTATTGCGTAACGCCTTTCTTGAAGTGTCCGCCACTGGAGCTTGTTCAGCATCTCCGTAACGCTCTCGCGCTGACTAAATGTCCCCATGACGAATCGCGCTGCTTTTCGCTGGATCATGTCTATCTCTTCTATTAATCCAACCTGGTAAGGGTCCCATACTGATGAGCAATACTCAAGAATCGGACGAACAAGCGTTTTGTAAGCTACTTCTTTCGTCGATGAGTCACATTTTCTTAGAATTCTTCCTATGAATCTCAACCTGGCGCCTGCTTTTCCCACTATTTGTTTTATGTGATCATTCCACTTCAGATCGCTCCGGATAGTAACTCCTAAGTATTTTACGGTCGTTACCGCTTCCAATGATTTACCACCTATGGCATAATCGTACTGGAATGGATTTCTGCCCCTATGTATGCGCATTATATTACATTTATCTACGTTTAGGGAAAGCTGCCAGCTGTCGCACCATTCATTAATCCTCTGCAGGTCTTCCTGGAGTACGTACGAGTCTTCTGATGTTGCTACTTTCTTGTAGACAACCGTGTCATCTGCAAATAGCCTCACGGAGCTACCGATGTTGTCAACTAAGTCATTTATGTATATTGTAAACAATAAACGTCCTATCACGCTTCCTTGCGGTACTCCCGAAATTACCTCTACATCTGCAGATTTTGAACCGTTAAGAATGACATGTTGTGTTCTTTCTTCTAGGAAATCCTGAATCCAATCACAAACCTGGTCCGATATTCCGTAAGCTCGTATTTTTTTCACTAAACGTAAGTGCGGAACCGTATCAAATGCCTTCCTGAAGTCCAGGAATACGGCATCAATCTGCTCGCCAGTGTCTACGGCACTGTGAATTTCTTGGACAAATAGGGCGAGCTGAGTTTCACATGATCTCTGTTTGCGGAATCCATGTTGGTTATGATGAAGGAGATTTGTATTATCTAAGAACGTCATAATACGAGAACATAAAACATGTTCCATTATTCTACAACAGATTGACGTAAGCGAAATAGGCCTATAATTATTCGCATCTGATTTATGACCCTTCTTGAAAATGGGAACGACCTGCGCTTTCTTCCAGTCGCTAGGTACTTTACGTTCTTCCAGAGATCTACGATAAATTGCTGATAGAAAGGGGGCAAGTTCTTTAGCATAATCACTGTAGAATCTTACGGGTATCTCGTCTGGTTCGGATGCTTTTCCGCTACTAAGTGATAGCAGTTGTTTTTCAATTCCGATATCGTTTATTTCAATATTTTCCATTTTGGCGTCCGTGCGACGGCTGAAGTCAGGGACCGTGTTACGATTTTCCGCAGTGAAACAGTTTCGGAACACTGAATTCAGTATTTCTGCCTTTCTTCGGTCGTCCTCTGTTTCGGTGCCATCGTGGTCAACGAGTGACTGAATAGGGGATTTAGATCCGCTTACCGATTTTACATATGACCAAAACTTTTTAGGGTTCTTGTTTAGATTGTTTGCCAATGTTTTATGTTCGAATTCGTTGAATGCTTCTCTCATTGCTCTCTTTACGCTCTTTTTCGCTTCGTTCAGCTTTTCCTTATCAGCTATGATTCGACTACTCTTAAACCTATGATGAAGCTTTCTTTGTTTCCGTAGTACCTTTCGTACATGATTGTTATACCACAGTGGATCTTTCCCCTCGCTTTGGACCTTAGTCGGTACGAACTTATCTAAGGCGTACTGGACGATGTTTCTGAATTTTTTCCATTTTTGTTCCACATCCTCTTCCTCGGAAATGAACGTTTGATGGTGGTCACTCAGATATTCTGCGATTTGTGCCCTATCACTCTTGTTAAGCAAATATATTTTCCTTCCTTTCTTGGCATTTCTTATTACACTTGTAGTCATTGATGCAACCACTGACTTATGATCACTGATACCCTCTTCTACATTCACGGAGTCGAAAAGTTCCGGTCTATTTGTTGCTATGAGGTCTAAAACGTTAGCTTCACGACTTGGTTCTCTAACTATCTGCTCGAAGTAATTCTCGGACAAGGCAGTCAGGATAATGTCACAAGAGTCTCTGTCCCTGGCTCCAGTTCTGATTGTGTGACTATCCCATTCTATACCTGGTAGATTGAAGTCTCCCCCTATTACAATAGTATGATCACGAAACTTCTTCACGACGTTCTGCAAGTTCTCTCTGAGACGCTCAACTACTACGGTTGCTGATGCACTGGAGGTCGCACTACCGCTCTATTTACGAAACGTAAGCATGTTTTTGTGTTTCGAATATTTTTCTTTCATCTTTACATTTGTTTGCAGTTGTTGTTGTGATGCACAATCAGTCTTCTTTCACTAACATGAACATAACACTAATGTAGGCATAACAACTTTGCGTTCACTGTGTATCTCATCCTGTTTGGCTTTTTCACGTACACGTACATGTTGCCAATTTAAAGAAGTATGTACCGAAAACATCTATTTATTTCTGTCATGTTCATCTCTCTCTCTCTCTCTCTCTCTCTCTCTCTCTCTCTCTCTCTCTGTGTGTGTGTGTGTGTGTGTGTCAGCGAGAGAGAGAGAGAGAGAGAGTGAGAGAGAGTATACATGCATGGAATGTTTTGTATTCCATTTGATTTGAGTTTTGGTTTAAATGTGTTGTCGAGAGGTTCATGGACCAGTGGGTGGAAAGGCGTTGGGAGGTATTATTATTATTGTTATTATTATTATAGTCTTCTTTTGCAGTGTTACTCTATTTCACATATTAGTATATACAATGAGTTGTTTGGTATATGTGTTTGATCATTCAGCTGGGTTTTCTTTTCTGCTTTGCTTTTCTGTATGTCGAAATTTTCTTGTAGGGTTAGCAGGTGTTTTTTATTGTTTATTCTAATTATTTTCATGCCTTCTTCTATAACTGTTGGTTTATGACCATGTGCTCTTAGGTGCTCTGCAAATGTGGAGTGGTTTGTCTCTTACATCCAGGCTCTCATGTATTCTCTGTATATAAGCATGTACATATATACACTCCTGGAAATTGAAATAAGAACACCGTGAATTCATTGTCCCAGGAAGGGGAAACTTTATTGACACATTCCTGGGGTCAGATACATCACATGATCACACTGACAGAACCACAGGCACATAGACACAGGCAACAGAGCATGCACAATGTCGGCACTAGTACAGTGTATATCCACCTTTCGCAGCAATGCAGGCTGCTATTCTCCCATGGAGACGATCGTAGAGATGCTGGATGTAGTCCTGTGGAACGGCTTGCCATGTCATTTCCACCTGGCGCCTCAGTTGGACCAGCGTTCGTGCTGGACGTGCATACCGCGTGAGACGACGCTTCATCCAGTCCCAAACATGCTCAATGGGGGACAGATCCGGAGATCTTGCTGGCCAGGATAGTTGACTTACACCTTCTAGAGCACGTTGGGTGGCACGGGATACATGCGGACGTGCATTGTCCTGTTGGAACAGCAAGTTCCCTTGCCGGTCTAGGAATGGTAGAACGATGGGTTCGATGACGGTTTGGATGTACCGTGCACTATTCAGTGTCCCCTCGACGATCACCAGTCGTGTACGGCTAGTGTAGGAGATCGCTCCCCACACCATGATGCCGGGTGTTGGCCCTGTGTGCCTCGGTCGTATGCAGTCCTGATTGTGGCGCTCACCTGCACGGCGCCAAACACGCATACGACCATCATTGGCACCAAGGCAGAAGCGACTCTCATCGCTGAAGACGACACGTCTCCATTTGTCCCTCCATTCACGCCTGTCGCGACACCACTGGAGGCGGGCTGCACGATGTTGGGGCGTGAGCGGAAGACGGCCTAACGGTGTGCGGGACCGTAGCCCAGCTTCATGGAGACGGTTGCGAATGGTCCTCGCCGATACCCCAGGAGCAACAGTGTCCCTAATTTGCTGGGAAGTGGCGGTGCGGTCCCCTACGGCACTGTGTAGGATCCAACGGTCTTGGCGTGCATCCGTGCGTCGCTGCGGTCCGGTCCCAGGTCGACGGGCACGTGCACCTTCCGCCGACCACTGGCGACAACATCGATGTACTGTGGAGACCTCACGCCCCACGTGTTGAGCAATTCGGCGGTACGTCCACCCGGCCTCCCGCATGCCCACTATACGCCCTCGCTCAAAGTCCGTCAACTGCACATACGGTTCACGTCCACGCTGTCGCGGCATGCTACCAGTGTTAAAGACTGCGATGGAGCTCCGTATGCCACGGCAAACTGGCTGACACTGACGGCGGCGGTGCACAAATGCTGCGCAGCTAGCGCCATTCGACGGCCAACACCGCGGTTCCTGGTGTGTCCGCTGTGCCGTGCGTGTGATCATTGCTTGTACAGCCCTCTCGCAGTGTCCGGAGCAAGTATGGTGGGTCTGACACACCGGTGTCAATGTGTTCTTTTTTCAAATTCCGGGAGTGTATATATCATACTACGATGAGGCATTAATGTAAGAGAAAAGCCATAAAATTTGGTTCATCTTTTACACAGATTGTTGGAGAGCTGCAAAAATCCACCAAAATCAGATATCACAATATTTTTAATAACGATGTGGCAAATCTATCAAGAATGCATTGATTTCGCTGCATACATTTTTAAAAAGAAGAACATCTGCAGCCGGCCGCTGTGGGCGAGCGGTTCTAGGCGCTTCAGTCCGGAACCGAGCTGCTGCTGCGGTCGCAGGTTCGAATGCGGCCTCAGGCATGGATGTGTGTGATGTCCTTAGGTTAAGTTCGGTTTAAGTAGTACTAAGTCTAGGGAAACTGATGACCTCAGATGTTAAGTCCGATAGTGCTTCGAGCCATTTTTTTTAACATCTGCATTGTCAAAAACATATCGACTGTCTTTAATTAAAAACCTACAACGCCAATAAGCATGAAATTTGATGTGTGTATACATATAACATTTCTTAGCATTTGTGCTAAATGCAGTTACATTGACTTGAGAACTTTGAACTTTTCGAGATTTTTTTTGCTTTTAAGGTATTGCAATTTTCCACACGGCTACTCCTAAGTCCATTGATTGTGAACATAAACCAGTATGTTTAATTTTCCTAGATGACCAAGTATTGCCTCAAGATATCAGGCCCTAACCATGATGAGGCACAACATCGCAAGAAGTGGCGACAACGAGGCTAAACAGCGGACCCAGCCAGCACACGGGACAAACGCTAAGGAAGAAGAAGAAGATATACACTCCTGGAAATGGAAAAAAGAACACATTGACACCGGTGTGTCAGACCCACCATACTTGCTCCGGACACTGCGAGAGGGCTGTACAAGCAATGATCACACGCACGGCACAGCGGACACACCAGGAACCGCGGTGTTGGCCGTCGAATGGCGCTAGCTGCGCAGCATTTGTGCACCGCCGCCGTCAGTGTCAGCCAGTTTGCCGTGGCATACGGAGCTCCATCGCAGTCTTTAACGCTGGTAGCATGCCGCGACAGCGTGGACGTGAACCATATGTGCAGTTGACGGACTTTGAGCGAGGGCGTATAGTGGGCATGCGGGAGGCCGGGTGGACGTACCGCCGAATTGCTCAACACGTGGGGCGTGAGGTCTCCACAGTACATCGATGTTGTCGCCAGTGGTCGGCGGAAGGTGCACGTGCCCGTCGACCTGGGACCGGACCGCAGCGACGCACGGATGCAGGCCAAGACCGTAGGATCCTACGCAGTGCCGTAGGGGACCGCACCGCCACTTCCCAGCAAATTAGGGACACTGTTGCTCCTGGGGTATCGGCGAGGACCATTCGCAACCGTCTCCATGAAGCTGGGCTACGGTAGCGCACACCGTTAGGCCGTCTTCCGCTCACGCCCCAACATCGTGCAGCCCGCCTCCAGTGGTGTCGCGACAGGCGTGAATGGAGGGACGAATGGAGACGTGTCGTCTTCAGCGATGAGAGTCGCTTCTGCCTTGGTGCCAATGATGGTCGTATGCGTGTTTGGCGCCGTGCAGGTGAGCGCCACAATCAGGACTGCATACGACCGAGGCACACAGGGCCAACACCCGGCATCATGGTGTGGGGAGCGATCTCCTACACTGGCCGTACACCACTGGTGATCGTCGAGGGGACACTGAATAGTGCACGGTACATCCAAACCGTCATCGAACCCATCGTTCTACCATTCCTAGACCGGCAAGGGAACTTGCTGTTCCAACAGGACAATGCACGTCCGCATGTATCCCGTGCCACCCAACGTGCTCTAGAAGGTGTAAGTCAACTACCCTGGCCAGCAAGATCTCCGGATCTGTCCCCCATTGAGCATGTTTGGGACTGGATGAAGCGTCGTCTCACGCGGTCTGCACGTCCAGCACGAACGCTGGTCCAACTGAGGCGCCAGGTGGAAATGGCATGGCAAGCCGTTCCACAGGACTACATCCAGCATCTCTACGATCGTCTCCATGGGAGAATAGCAGCCTGCATTGCTGCGAAAGGTGGATATACACTGTACTAGTGCCGACATTGTGCATGCTCTGTTGCCTGTGTCTATGTGCCTTTGGTTCTGTGAGTGTGATCATGTGATGTATCTGACCCCAGGAATGTGTCAATAAAGTTTCCCCTTCGTGGGACAATGAATTCACGGTGTTCTTATTTCAATTTCCAGGAGTGTACACCGTCCGCTCCCGTCCTCTCAGGAGACAACAATCACCTTCACAGGCCTACACGCGTACATTCCCGATTTGCCGATTACACGGGCATCCTATCTCGCAGCACTTGTTTCTATAAATCGCCCTGTCCTAATCCCATAGATAATGTCTGGGACCGTTTGGAACAACACCTGAAACTTAGCAATCATTACCCCCCTCCTAATTTAGTAGCTCTAAGGAATTTAGTTATCAGTGACTGGCTTCAGCTGGGTATGGCGCACATGAGGAAACTTCTGAACTCTCTTCCTTGCTGAAATGAAACCACAATCAAGGCTAGAGGCGATGTCACATGGTATTACTGTGATGTCTGCTAATATGTCGTCGTGTGTGCTTGCTGTGTAGAACCCGTGTTGCCCTACAGCGTCCAGCCATTATTATGAGGCCTTGAGACATCTTTTACTTCCTTTAGTTTTAAAACAGCTTGTGTACATCAACGTCCCATGCTTCAACTATCAAGCGTGACCTTTTAAGTTTGTAACGACGCGTCTGCGTGGGTTCAATTAAAACGTTAAGCTACTGGGTTCGCGGACAGCGCAAGCCGGAAAACTGTTGGAATTTCCCAGGTGGAAGCGAATCACGAGAGTGGAAAAGCCCTGCAGCCTCATCCGTGACGGACACCTCGGCTGTATTTCTCCTCTTCCGTTCCTGGCGTCCCTCATAGCGCCTCGGAATAAAAGTAACGTTCAACATTTGGCCTCGCCAAGCTTACAGCTGTTGCTCTCCATTTGCTTTACGCAATAAGTCAGCGTGTGTTGCCAACCTTTCTCGTTAAAGTAACACAAAAAATTATTCACTTACATTTTACGGCTGTTGCTGTGTGTAACTTTTTAAATTTGTCATGCTTATGCTCTTCAGTCCGAAGACTAGGTTGATGAACCTTTCCCCGCTGTTATATCCCGTTCAAGTCTCTTAATCTCTGCATAACAATTGCAACCTCCACCCACTTCACTGCTTACTATAGTCAATGCTTGTTCTACTGCAATTTTCACTCCCCACACTTTTCTACAACACCAAAGTGACGATTCCGATCAACCGACCCCCTTCTTTTAGTCAAATTATGCCATAAATCTCGTTTCCCCAGTAGCACCACATTTCAGAAACTCAGTTCTTTTCTTAGTTCAAGTATTTTTTTCTTGTATACGTTTTATTTCAGGATAAGACTACACTTCAGATACCTCCAGAGGAAACGTCATAATATTTATATTACCTCCTTCGCAAGTACTTTTCTTACTATTGCTACTCCCTTGTACTGTGGAAAAAGTCATTGAATAATTCAAACATCACAATCGGCTCTTCCATTTCTAACACATGTTGCCATTTAAATGGACTGGAACCAATTCCGTTGCTGTTATATCATTTACTGTTGCAAATAACAATGTTTTTCACACCTTAGCTATGTGTGTATAGCTTGTCGCTTACATTCGTCATTCTTATACAGTCACTACTTCCATTTCATCACGAATATCGAAGATGTGGCGCAATCCGTCGTTGACGTCACATCAAGAACCAGATTTCTGGAAAGACCTCGGTGTGATGTGTGGCTACCCACTTTTCTTACTAGCAGCATTGCCCAGATGATAAATCTGAATGACAACAGAGGAATGTGAGTATAAAAAACTACGAAGTCTAAGAACGAAACTTTCTTCTAACACGGAAACGAGAAAAATATGCAGTCAAATATTTGACCACCTCGCTTATGAACTCTCGAATTATAACATACAGCAGTGTTTTAGCAGAGGTATATTAAATTAGTCCACTAATGTGTTCCTCTTCATTGCAATTAGACGCAAATGTGATCGGTGTAAAATGTTAGCAACTAATCTAAATTACGAACTTCAGAGCATATAAATAAATTCAAATAGATCCGAGGGACATATAATGAGGAAAATGTCACATATTATGTGATTTTAGAATCGGATGAAATATGCGCAGTAGAAATCATCATACGCGGTTTCCGGCGTTTTCTGCCGTTTGCGAGAACTACACATTTAAGTGCTGTACAATATGTCTATGAGTATGGCACTATACCAACTGACATCATCCACACAATTCCGAAGATTGCAAGAATTGACAAGTGCGAAAATTATTGCACAGTTGGCTTAGCAGCTCATACATCCAAATTGGTGGCAAGAATAACGTACAGAAGAATGGAAAAGAACTTTTAGGATCTGTTGGATGACGATCACTTTGGCTTTAGGAAAAGTAAAGGTGCCAGGAGGCAGTTCTGACATTGAGGTTACTATCGTGCAACACTGTCAGAAACTGTTCAGACTCTTTCTGACCACCCTGTATATCTACAACCACACGGGGATTTCAACTTACGTTCGGTGTCTTGTCACTGCAACGCACCACTACGCTCGGGCTAGATTAGGTTCACGATCGACCAACACCAACATTGGACATTAAAATAAACCTTTTGTTCAGCTTTCTACCTAAGAAATTCGATAAACTTTCTCTATAAAGCAAAAATCGTGATTAAAAATTAGAGGGCATACGAAAGCAAAAGGCGACGAGCTTTCCCACCCGACGATTGTAGACACACGTGCCAAGTAAATATAAATCATCAGAGGAATATTCATCTACAGTTTGTTATGAAAACTGCATAGCGGCACAACAAATTGTCTTCTCTGCATTTCCGCAGAGCGAGTCCAAAAATACCAGCTTATTTTTATGAACATAGTAAAGCCTACTAGCAAACGTTATCAAATATGGCTAATCGCATCAGAAAATTGCATATATTTGTTGACTTTCCCGGCCAGCGGAAAATTAAATACCTGCTGGTTCAGTAGTCCAAAAGTTTCATTCATTTTGCAAATGCACAGCGAGCCATAACTACCTCTGTTACTGCACTGCAAATTACATAATCCACTTACGGACTGCTTGCAAAGAGAGACTGTGGAAAAATACATTTTTTTCCAGAAATATGCGTATTGTATAATTCAACAGGAACTGTGTACAGACCTCATCAATATCGAATGAAGGAGTTTAAAAATTTATCCTTTGCTGGCCAAATATTTCATTGAAAAAAGTTCGCTACACATATTCGCTTTTAGAACGTATCAGTACTCATTGACAAGCTTTTCCACTCTATGAGCAACGTATTGCTGAGAACATGTTGTATTTTAAGAAATGTATTAACTCCCAAGATACGTACACACCTTCATAATCACCATCAAACGGGCACACTTGCACACTTATGTAGTGGCCGTAACCCCTAGTTGGTCAGTTCAAAACCCGGTGGCGTAAGGATTTTACACCTCCAGCATGTGGCAGGAAAGGAGAGGTACAGTTCTCTATCACCAGAGTTTCCGCCAATGTTCTCGACTGAATTCCAAACACCTCCATGGTGAGTCACGGATTGAGGGCATGCTACCCTGTTAATGATGGTCGCTGAGTCAGATGGAGACGCTAAGTTCGTATGATTGTCAATGAAATTCGCCAACAGCCATGTAATTGAGATGTTATTTTATTTTAGATTGACTACCAGTTTCAGCATTCCACTATGCCATTTCAGGCCCCACATGCAGCTCTAAAAAAGAAATGATGTTGTCGTACAGTACCATATATTCCTTTATGTCGTGAATTCAAACCCGTATCCCAAGTGCTTCATTTGAAGACTTGACTGCAATCGTTCAATAAGAGCGTTCAATAAGTAATGGAATATATTTTGTTATGAAAGCAGGTTAGTTTCAGTCAGGATGCCAATACACCACATTATTCCCCTGTGTTTTGGCTAGAAAGCTCCTTTTTTTTTCAACATAATCTTCGTTCAATTCGATGGTCTTACACTCTACTGGGAAGGTCTTTATGCCCCCATGATGTCACTCTAATGGTCGAGATAGGAGCCAATGTCTTGCTGCATTGATTACCTATCCGCCATCCACTAACTGCTTCCCGTCGAGTGCATCGTTCATTGGGCCAGACGGGTGGAAGTCGGAAGGTACTGTATCTTGGCTACAGGGTAGGAGGAGAAAGAAGAGTTCTTTAAAGTTTTATGAGCCTCCTGCCGCCGAGCAGTGTGTCAGCAGTGCGCAAGTAGCAGCAAGTGGCTTATTTAGCGTTTATATAAGTGTAGCAGTCAAACTGAAAATTTGTTTGAGTGTTCTTAGCGCACGTGTTTAGTCAAACCGTCAAATCATTGTGTAGTTTCGTAATTAGCTGGGGCAGATTTGCATTTTAATATCTGTGATGTGTAAAGTCGCGTGGTCGTCTGTCATTTGTTTATTTCTTTCAAATAGTCTTTGTACGTTACTGACAGTACATTTAGCCTTCTGCCGCCGAGCAGTGTGTCAGCAGTGCGCAAGTAGCAGCATTACTGCATTTACTAGGCAGTCTTGTGTTTTAACAACCGTTTAAATTTTGTGTCGAATTGTTTGTGTTCTCTGTAGATTAGTTCAGACGTTCTTTGCACAACAGTATTTAGCATGGATAGGGACTGCGACTGCTGTGTTCTGATGTGGGCTGAGTTGGCATCCCTTCACTCCGAGCTTCAGGCAGTGTTGGCTTCGGTCACACAGCTTGAGGCTGTTGCCAATGGGCATCACTGTGGGGGTCCAGATGGAGGTTTGTCGGGGACGGCCAACTCGTCCCACGTATCATCTGATCAGACTACGGCTGTGGCTGCCCGGGATACTGCCCACATTGAGACAGACCCCCCACCCATGGTAGAGTGGGAGGTCGTCTCGAGGTGTGGCAGGGGGCGAAGGACATTCCGGAGGGCTGAACGGAAGTCCTCTCCAGTTTCTCTGACGAACCGGTTTCAGGCTCTGTCTCCGGCTGATACTGATCTTCGGCCGGACATGGCTGCTTGTCCTGTTCCAGAGGTTGCCCCTCAGTCTGCAAGATGTGGGCGGTCGCAGAGGGTGGGCTTACTGGTAGTTGAGAGCTTCAACGTCAGGCGCGTAATGGGGCCCCTTAGGGATACGGCAGCAAGAGAGGGGAAGAAAACCAATGTGCACTCAGTGTGCATACCGGGGGGGAATCATTCCAGATGGTCCTTCCGGATACCATGGAGGGTACAGGGTAGGGTGCACTCCTCTGCAGGTGGTCGCTCATGTCGGCACCAATGATGTGTGTCGCTATGGATCGGAGGAAATCCTCTCTGGCTTCCGGCGGCTATCTGATTTGGTGAAGACTGCCAGTCTCGCTAACGGGATGAAAGCAGAGCTCACCATATGCAGCATCGTCGACAGGACTGACTGCGGACCTTTCGTACAGAGCCGAGTGGAGGGTCTGAATCCGACTGAGACGGTTCTGCGACCGTGTGGGCTGCAGATTCCTCGACTTGTGCCATAGGGTGGTGGGGTTTCGGGTTCCGCTGGATAGGAGTCCCCTACACACAGCAGGCGGCTACACGGGTAACAGGGGTTGTGTGGCGTGGACTGGGCGGTTTTTTAGGTTAGATGGCCTCGGGCAAATACAGATAGGGCAACAGCCTCAAAGGGTGCGGTGCAAAGTCAGGACATGCGGGGAACAAGCAGCAATCGGTATTGTAATTGTAAACTGTCGAAGCTGCGTTGGTAAAGTACCGGAACTTCAAGCGCTGATAGAAAGCACTGAAGCTGAAATCATTATAGGTATGGAAAGCTGGCTGAAGCCAGAGATAAATTGTGCCGAAATTTTTACAAAGGCACTGACGGTGTTTATAAAGGATAGATTGCATGCAACTGGTGGTGGAGTGTGTGTCGCTGTTAGTAGTAGTTTATCCTGTAGTGAAATAGAAGTGGATACTTCCTGTGAATTATTATGGGTGGAGGTTATACTCAACAACCGAGCTAGGTTAATAATTGGCTCCTTTTACCGACCTCCCGACTCAGCAGCATTAGTGGCAGAACAACTGAGAGAAAATCTGAAATACATTTCACATAAATTTCCTCAGTATGTTATAGTCTCAGGTGAGGATTTCAATTTACCAGATATAGACTGGGACACTCAGATGTTTAGGACGGGTGGTAGGGACAGAGCATCGAGTGACATTATACTGAGTGCACTATCCGAAAATTACCTCGAGCAATTAAACAGAGAACCGACTCGTGGAGATAACATCTTGGACCTACTGATAACAAACAGACCCGAACTTTTCGACTCTGTAAGCGCAGAACAGGGAATCAGTGATAATAAGGCCGTTGCAGCATCCCTGAATATGGAAGTAAATAGGTTATTGGAGGAAGGTTTATCTGTTTTTCAAGAGTAATAGGAGACAGATTTCAGACTACCTAACAAATCAAAACGAAAATTTCTGTTCCGACACTGACAATGCTGAGTGTTTATGGAAAAAGTTCAAGGCAATCGTAAAATGCGTTTTAGACAGATACGTGCCGAGTAAAACTGTGAGGGACGGGAAAAACCCACCGTGGTTCAACAAGAAAGTTAGGAGACTACTGCGAAAGCTAAGAGAGCTTTACCGCAAATTTAAACGCAGCCAAAACCTCTCAGACAAACAGAAGCTAAACGATGTCAAAGTTAACGTAAGAAGGGCTATGCGTGAAGCGTTCAGTGAAATCGAAAGTAAAATTCTATGTACCGACAAGACAGAAAATTCTAGGAAGTTCTGGTCCTACACTAAATCAGTAAGTGGATCGAAACAGCACATCCAGACACTCTGGCATGATAATGGCATTGAAACAGAGGATGACACGCATAAAGCTGAAATACTAAACACCTTTTTCCAAAGCTGTTTCACAGAGGAAGACCGCACTGCAGTTCCTTCTCTAAATCCTCGCACGAACGAAAAAATGTCTGACATCGAAATAAGTGTCCAAGGAATAGAAAAGCAACTGAAATCACTCAACAGAGGAAAGTCCACTGGACCTGACGGGATACCAGTTCGATTCTACACAGAGTACGCGAAAGAACTTGCCCCCCTTCTAACAGCCGTGTACCGCAAGTCTCTAGAGGAACGGAGGGTTCCAAATGATTGGAAAAGAGCACAGGTAGTCCCAGTCTTCAAGAAGGGTCGTCGAGCAGATGCGCAAAACTATAGACCTATATCTCTGACGTCGATCTGTTGTAGAATTTTAGAACATGTTATTTGCTCGCGTATCATGTCGTTTTTGGAAACCCAGAATCTACTCTGTAGGAATCAATATGGATTCCGGAAACAGCGGTCGTGTGAGACCCAACTCGCGTTATTTGTTCATGAGACCCAGAAAATATTAGATACAGGCTCCCAGGTAGATGTTATTTTTCTTGACTTCCGGAAGGCGTTCGATACAGTTCCGCACTGTCGCCTGATAAACAAAGTAAGAGCCTACGGAATATCAGACCAGCTGTGTGGCTGGACTGAAGAGTTTTTAGCAAACAGAACACAGCATGTTGTTATCAATGGAGAGAAGTCTACAGACGTTAAAGTAACCTCTGGCGTGCCACAGGGGAGTGTTATGGGACCATTGATTTTCACAATCTATATAAATGACCTAGTAGATAGTGTCGGAAGTTCCATGCGGCTTTTCGCGGATGATGCTGTAGTATACAGAGAAGTTGCAGCATTAGAAAATTACAGCGAAATGCAGGAAGATCAGCAGCGGATAGGCACTTGGTGCAGGGAGTGGCAACTGACCCTTAACATAGACAAATATAATGTATTGCGAATACATAGAAAGAAGGATCCATTATTGTATGACTATATGATAGCGGAACAAATACTGGTAGCAGTTACTTCTGTTAAATATCTGGGAGTATGCGTGCGGAACGATTTGAAGTGGAACGATCATATAAAATTAATTGTTGATAAGGCGTGTGCCAGGTTGAGATTCATTGGGAGAGTCCTTAGAAAATGTAGTCCATCAACAAAGGAAGTGATTTACAAAACACTCGTTCGACCTATACTTGAGTATTGTTCATCAGTGTGGGATCCGTACCAAGTCGGGTTGACAGAGGAGATAGAGAAGAGCCAAAGAGGAGCGGTGCGTTTCGTCAAAGGGTTATTTGGTAAGCGTAATACCGTTACGGAGATGTTTAGCAAACTGAAGTGTCAGACTCTGCAAGAGAGGTGCTCTGCATCACGGTGTAGCTTGCTGTCCAGGTTTCGAGAGGGTGCGTTTGTGGATGAGGTATCGAATATATTGCTTCCCCCTGCTTATACCTCCCGAGGAGATCACGAATGTAAAATTAGAGAGATTCGAGAGCGCACAGAGGCTTTCCGGCAGTCGATCTTCCCGCGAACCATACGCGACTGGAACAGGAAAGGGAGGTAATGACAGAGTGCCACGTAAAGTGCCCTCCACCACACACCGTTGGGTGGCTTGCGGAGTATAAATGTAGATGTAACTCCTATCGGGTATGCAGCCCTGAGTGAAGTACTGCGTTGTTATGGAGAAGGAGAAGTTAGCTTACATTTTTTGTGGCGAAGAACACACTGCAGGAGTCACAAACGTGTGCGGTGGGTAGGTACGCGGGAGATCTGACAGGTTTACGCGACCTTGTGGCGAATATGAGATACGCTTCTCTTCTCTGCCAGGTGTCCGTAGACAGCCTGCAAGCGCCTATGAAAATCTGCGACGATCTCGTTTTCCGCCAAAAGAAACTCAATGCCAAGCTTCTGACTGGAACGTAGCGCCTTTACACGCGTCAGTTTGAAGGCAACGTATAGCGCTGCCACCTATCAGAACTTCGTGAAACTACAAGGACTTAAGCGGGAATAGTCTACGATGTCCCACAACAAGTTCCTCATCCATGCAACCGAAATTGCCCTAGGAAAAACGTGCTTCATTACTTATCTAACGTTCCTCGTATTATTCGAGAAAAAGAGGCCATATGCCAGCAACGGTTTTCTCTCTTTCACTGCCCCTTCGTCCTAAATATCACTAAAGCAACACTAAAACTCTCAGGCACTCATCATAGTTATCTACATTCACCTGATGCACACAGGCGCAGCTATCATGCTAAGCAAAGGAAAGGTGCCTTTTGGGTCGAAGAGATAAAACCTTTGTAATAAGTTGGCAGAAACCGTATAGGTATATAAGCCAGAAAAACCTTAGGACCTCACTTTCTCCCTAAGATACGGGTTTCATTCAATAGAACAGTTTAAACTTCGATTAAGTATAAGAAAGACTTTCAGACAGTGAACACTATATTAGTATTAATAAAGTAGTAAATCACTAGCGCTCCTGCAACGGCTACTCACGCAATCGTCGAGGAATCACATGGGTCAGTCACAACTACTCAGTATACAGTGAAGGAGTGCTTTAAGAAGGAATGGCAACTCCAGTACTAGAGAAGGCAGATTGCGAGGCTGCTCCTGTTTTGAACAGCACTCTATTTTCAAATTTTACATTTTATTGGGACGCTGCACTGAGCAGATTGCAAGGCATCTCCTATTTTGAACAGCATGTTAATTTCCAAATTTTATATCTTATTGAGACGCTGCACTTAATAGTAGAAATTTGCTGCCTTAAGAGGAACTGCAGAATGTAACAGCACTGAGGGAGACGCTGCTTCCCGCGGAAGCGTGGTTATCGGACGGAACATACCAAGCGGTAGTGAATCCTTGGAGCGGGGAGTAGTGCACGAACCGTGAGAAAGAATCTTGCTTGCAATCGATACTTAACGAACCACAGGCGTTACAAAAGTACACTTCTGTCATAGCAAACACTAGGAAGCGCTAATGGATTATCAGACCTTCAATACAACAATAACGCTATGCAGTAAACCAATTAATTCAAACACTCAGGTACCGTATCATATGTCGACTATTCCCCTAAATCACTCAATCTTAATCCTATAGACAATATCTGGGACTATATGGAACAGCAAATGAATCGTAGCAGTCAACTCCCTTGCAATCCGGAAGCTTTACTGGAAACAATTCTCAATGTGCAGTTTGAGATGAAATTTAAACTGATTATATGTAGAACAAATGTCGTTTAAATTCAGAGAAATAGTATCGAGGGCAGTTGAGTGATATATATATATATATATATATATATATATATATATATATATATATAGCATATAAATCAATATAAGATGGTATTGTTCCCCCATTGTATACAAAACAGGTCGGAACACTTGTAGAAGCAACGAAAATAGCATGTCAAATCTAAACGAACGCAAAACCCATGAGATCGCTATGTTTTACGAAAGCTCGAAATTTAGCGTGATCTTCAGTGCGAGACACTTTTAACAGTTTCCATAACGGAACTCTGTCTAGAAATGTGGCAGATAATCCAAAGAGATTCTGACCGTATCTAAGTAAAGTACACCAGCGGCAAGATGCAAACAATATTATGAATACGCGCTATCATTGGTAAGGTTAATTATGACAGTTCCTCTACAGCAGATTAACAAAAGACACGTTTTTCGAAATTCTTTCACCAAAGGAGACGAAGTAGATAACCCATATCCGAATCAAGAACGACTGCCAAGATGAACAACTTAGATGTAGACATCCTCTGTGTAGCGAAGCAGCTTAACCCTTTCGCTCATGGTGTCCTCATATAAGGACGTACTAAATAAATGCTTAGTATATTAACATTCGTTAAATTTTACCAATTGTGATTGTTGTCTTCATATTGTCACAAGCTGAGAGTTTATTTGAGAACAGTGTCGACATATCCTGTCAATCTGTGCTAGCACAAAAGAAAACTGAATGCGCACAGTCACATGGGTGCTTCCCAATAACCTTTGTAAATCTCATCAGCAGGTTAATATCTTCTGAGATTAGGCAAAAAAATGTATTTGTGCGTAGGAAGGTGCATTCTTGAAGGTGAAAATTAAAGGCGTCTTTCAGAACGAAAGGTAAGTGACATATGTATAACTTCGTGCATATCTCCAAATGACGACATTGTGATTCAAAGTTTGTAATAACATAGAAATTTAGGACATTATTTCGCTGTCTTTTTAGTCATCTTACGGTGATTTCACATTGCTCGAGTCCGAGATAGACGAAGGCCACTTGCAGAAGAAGAAGTTATAGAGCTTAATTCATCTAAAATTTACGGTGTATCCGATGATCCTGGTGATAATTTTGAACAAGAGAACAATGATGGAGGTATTGTTACATGTTTTATATGATACGGTATATTGTAAGCTGAGTAGCCTAGACGCAAAGCCCGCTAACTGCATGGCAAGTGACAATGAGATAATCACGAAATACTCATCCCATCCAAACGACAATGCATTGGCACCGAGAATGTCATTGTTGCGTGTGAATTTGTCACAGCGCAGCCAAGCTAAAGATCAGTAAGAAAAATATCTATTCTGGTAGTAACAGACTGAAGGATAGCTCTGAATTTCCACACTGGTAAGTCTGATGTCTGTTCACATGCTTTGCCATCCGGACATGGCAGGGCGACAGCCACGCCTATTGGGTATTCAGCGGGCTTTGCACCCGAAGACAACCTGCAGCTAGCTGCTTTTGAAACCTAACACGATTTACGACAGCCATTTTCGACGGTTTATAGCCGGTTTTACAACAAGAAACATATCCCATCATGTAGGCGCTGAAAAAATCTATACGCCCGTGTGGCCATCTTAAAATCGACATAAAATGAATTTTTCAATGACAATAAACTTCACCCACAGCTGTATACTTTAAGACATTTTATTTTATTTGAAAGCAACCAGTTTTGACTATTCATTTTGCCAAATTCATTGGTACTAAAAAAAAAAAAAACGATAAATTTTGGGTATACGATAAATCGCGCAAATCTAAGGGCTGTCAATTCGACTAAATACTTAGGAATTACAGTTACGAGCAACTTAAATTGGAAAGACCACGTAGATAATATTGTGGGGAAGGCGAAACAAAGACTGCGCTTTGTTGGCAGAACACTTAGAAGTGCGACAAACCCACTAAAGAGACAGCCTACATTACACTTGTCAGTCCTCTGTTGGAATATTGCTGCACGGTGTGGATTCTTACCAGGTAGGATTGACGGAGGACATCGAAAAAGTGCAAAGAAGGGCGGCTCGTTTCCTGTTATCGCGCAATAGGGGTGAGAGTGTCACTGATATGATACGCTAGTTGGGGTGGCAGTCACTGAAACAAAGGCGGTTTTCTTTGCGGCGAGATCTGTTCACGAAATTTCAATCACCAACTTTCTCTTCCGAATGCTAAAATATTCTGTTGACACCCACCTACGTAGGAAGAAACGATCATCATAATAAAATAAGAGAAATCAGAGGTCCAACGGAAAGATTTAGGTGTTCCTTTTTCCCACGCGCCATTCGAGAGTGGAATGGTAGAAAAGTAGTATGAAAATGGTTCGATGAACCCTCTGCCAGGCACTTAAGTGTGAGTTGCAGAATGACCATGTAGATGTAGATGTAGATGTAGGTATAGAACAAAGTAGATGTAGATTTAGGCTCCATAAGCTTTTATCCAAATAACGAACTTATCGTATAGCGGCATAATACACTGGGTATCGTGTATTCCAATCGTTATGCAAATGCTTCATTTGTGTAATTTATGTATTTCGGTGAAATGAAATCAAATAAAATACTTTGACTTTTCGACTTATACTGCATCCACTTTAACACAGTGTCCTCATTTGGGGACGCATTGTATCCCACCTTGGGGGGCATCTTGTAAAATTTTATACGTCTGGAAAATCATAAATTAATTCGAAGAACTGGGTAGCAAAGCCATGTTTTTTTTTCTTCAGGAATAAAATAATTCGTGACCGAATGCATTAAATCGCTTAATAAAGGCAAGGCTGCCGGTCCAGAATGTACACCACCGATCGTCCAAGGATGCGCCTAAAGACTGAAAGATGCGCAGGCAGCAACAATATCTAAGAATGAAAATATACTGTATCTGCTGAGTTAGAGAATCATACCAATAACATCGATTTGCAGTAGGATTTTGGAACATATGCTGTGTTCAAACATTATAAATTACTTCGAAGAAAACGATTTATTGGCAAATAGCCAACACGGATCCAGTAAAGATCTTACTTGTGGAACACAACTAACTCTTTATTCTCATTAAATAATGATTGTCATCGACAGGGGAAATGAAACTGATTCCCTATTTCTGTATTTCCAGAAAGCTTTCGATGCCGTTTCTCACAAGCGGTTTCTAATCAAATTGCATGCCTACAGAGTACCGTGTCAGTTATGCGACTGGTTGGTGATTTCCTCTCACAACGTCCGCAGTTCGTGGTATCTGACGGCAAGTCATCGAGTAGAACAGAAGTAATATTTGGCGTTCCCAAGAAAATATTATCGGTCCCCCGCTGTTCTTCATCTATATGAACGATTTAGGAGACAATCTGAGCAGCCCACTTTGAGTGTTTGTAGATGATGCTGTCATTTATCGTCTTCTAAAGTCAGCAGTTGATCAAAACCAGGTAGAAAATGATTTAAACAAGTTATTTGTAAAGTGGCAATTGACTCTAAATAATTCAAAGTGTGAAGTCATTCAGACTAAACGTAATCCGCTAAATTTCGGTTACACGATAAATCACACAAACCTAAAGGCTATAAATTCGACTAAATATTTACGGATTACAGTTACGAGTATCTTAAATTGGAACGATCAAACACATAATTTTGTGGGGAAAGCTAACAAACTACTGCCATTTATTGCCAGGATACTTACAAGATGCGACAGGTCTTCTAAAGAGACTGCCTACATTACGCTCTTCTGGAATACTGCACCATGATATGGGATTCGCATCATATGTGATTGACGGAGGACATAGGAAAAGCTGAAAGAAGGACAGCTCGTTTTGCGAAAGAGGGAAAGAGTGTCCCATGGATATTGTATGCGAACTGGGGTGGTAATAATTAAACGCGTTTTTCATTGTAGAATGAGCTTCTCATGAAATTTCACTCACCAACTTTCCCTCCGAATGCGAATATACATGTTTGGTGCCTTTCGACATAGGGATAAATGATCATCATAAGAAAATAAGAGAAATCACAGCTCCCACGGATATATTTAATTGTTCGTTTTTCCCGCTCGCTGTTTAAGAGTGGAATGGTAAGGAAAAAACTTTGAAGTGATTCCTGTGAACTCTCTTCTAGAACTTAGATGTGAACTGCAGAGTATCCATGTAGATGTGGATGTAGGTATTGTAATTTGTGGACTTTGCGTCGTCGAATTGAAGCCATTATCGAGGCAGGACGTAGCGTTATGAGGTTCTTTCGTGATGTCTCTCGGGTAACTAATTGTTTGCCAGGTTGTTTATATGTAAAGTTATCAAATATAAGGCCTTTTATTTGATACATCGAAACGCCAGAAAGTCCTTGGAATAGCCATGTGTCTGAAATTTTTGTCCTTGTAATGGCCATGCGTCTGCAATTTCGTGTGTCTCATTTCTCATAACTTTAGAACAGAAGGCAAGTGTTTATAAATGTGAAAGCTATTGGCCAATTAGTCTGACAAGTCACTCTTACCAACTGGTTACTATGACAACACATAGAAGAAAGTAAGTTATAGTTGTGCTGGGCACGGGTCAGTTTGGTTTCAGTAAGGGAACATATTCCAGAAAAACTATCGTGGCAGGCTCTTAGGCAGACTCCACAAAAATCTGGTTACCTACCGCCATATGTGAACCTAGATAACATAATGAGAAATAAGATTCACAGTCCTTCGAAGATTGTGACTGAAATACAGAGACGAGCCATGTGCAGCATTTACTAGACCAATGTGGGAGTAATAAAAGCAAGACTGTGTTGCAACCAATTTTTTTCAAGCTGAACGGCGAAAAAAGTAATGAAATAAGTGAAAGAAAATACCGGAAGAGGAAAAAAGTGCCTGAAGAACAGTTTTCAAGGCTGCAGTTCGCAGACGATACAGCCCCTCTTTTTCTCAACGGACGTACGGAAGAATGAGGAATGGGACACATGCTTAGCGTAGTATAGCGTTTGGATATGAATAACGCCTCGACGCTTACGAAGAACTACAGAAAACAGAATAACGACTCGTTTAAATCGAAACTGGAAACTGCAAAACAGTGGATGAAGTGAAAGACATGTTTTATCTAGGATGCAACACAGAATAGTCGAAGCCGGTAGAAATCAGACTGAAGCAGTCGAAGAGACTTTTCTGTAGTACCTAATACTGATATGGAATTGAGGAAGGAGTTTCTGAAAGTGTTCGTCTAGGGAGCGGCATTGTACGGAAATGAAACGTGAGCGATAGGATATCCAGGTATGAAACTGAAAGCAACAGACACGTTAGGTTTTGAAAGAATGTTACAAATTTTGTGAGCAGATGAAGTACGAAATAAAAAGGATCTAAGAAGAATTGTTGAGGAAGCTCTGTGGAAGACAATTACTAGAAGTAATACTAGTATTTATTTAATATTCTCAGTACATTAGACACTATTATAATTAGTCATACCGCCTACAAAATGAAACTCCTACCACGCCCGCTTTCAACCACGGGAGCAATATTATCTCTAGACAACACACACACACAAATAAGTGGTCTACATTTAAACATCCTCAAGACCGAATAAGTCGAAACGCTTCGATGTCCTGGAACTGTATAGACTAATGGAGCTAGTCTTACAAAGGCGGACACATTCCGACTATTGAGTGTTGGCTGTGAATGAGAATGTGCGAGCAAGAAGCAAAGCGACGTGGATGCGATTCAGAGACCTTACTGGTTTCTTTTCTCACAAGAACCTCCTGTCCACCTAAAATCAAGATATATCACACTATAATGAGGCCAGCTGCATCTCATAGTACGGAGTGTTGACCATCCCTAGAACTGCTGAGCACACACTACATGTAATGGAAATATTGGTACCGAGAATTTAATCAGAAACTTCCATACTCAACAACACAACGATCCGACGACTAGCTCGAGCGTTTCCAGTCAATAGCATATGCGCGAATTGAGACTTCGATGATGTGGACATATCAAACCGACACCCCCTAGTTCAGTCATCGGCTCAGCCTACCATCTGATCGTCGAAGGCCAGAGACAACGTGGAAGACCTACGTTGCGGTGGCTAGATACTTTAAACCCAGTTCGCTCTTCAGGAAGCCTAAATTCACACGAAGTATTAGCCCGTAAGAAATGGCACGCATTGACCCAAAAAGCGAACTACGCTCCAACGGGACGGCACGAAGACAGAGAAAGAGAAGATCTATTTGTGTTGCAGCTTGACTTGTCACACTAGATATCCAGATGTGTGTGAAATCTTATGGGACTTAACTGCTAAGGTCATCAGTCCCTAAGCTTACACACTATTTAACCTAAATTATCCTAAGGACAAACACACACACCCATGCCCGAGGGAGGACTCGAAACTCCGCCGGGACCAGCCGCACAGTCCATAACTGCAGCGCCTTAGACCGCTCGGCTAATCCCACGCGGCCGCTTGTCACACTATAAATGTCCTATAGGCAAATATATCACGTGACAAAGTTCTCCAAACTTATAGATTGTATTGTATGTTAACCGGGGGCCTATAAACGACGGAGGGGCTTCATCTCCGCCGCAGCCGCAGTGGTCCACAACCCCACGACGACTACCGCAGTCCACTTCACTTCTCCGCCACCCCACACCGAACCACTCTTACAGGGTTATTGAGCGGTTCGGCCCCCGGTGGACCCCCCTCTCCCCCCCAGACGAGTGTCAACCCTATGTATGCGTGGTAGAGTAATGGTGGTGTATGCGTAGGAGGAGAACTTGTCTAAGTAGCAATCGCCGACATAGTGTAGCTGAGACAGAAAAAGGGGTCCAGCCCGCATTCACGAAGCAGATGGAAAACCGCCTAAAAACCATCCACAGACTGGCCGGCTCACCGGACCTGGACTAAGTCCGCCGGGCGAATTCGTGCCGGGGACCAGGTGCTCCTTCCCAGTCCGAAAAACCGTGCGTTAGAGCGCACGGCTAACCGGGCGGGCAAACTTATAGATACCGAAGTTAAGGCTGAATTCACACGAACTATAGCAATGGCAAGCCATGCCTGACCAGATTTAACTCCGGCATCACTTAAAGCAGAATCAATACGACCGACATGGAACAGAGTATTACAGTGAAGCAGATCAATAATTTTAGGCGTATGAACATTCATAATATGACCAGAAGCGACATGTTTCATTTATTAGGCGCTATGTCATTTTAGCAGTGTGCAGTATTAAGAATATTAAATAAAGGTATTACGAAAAAGAATTTCTGCTGTGTCATGGGTCGCGCATTTGCTATGGCAGCCAGGGTAAGCTATCTTGGTGACGAAACAGAAGTTGAGAGGAGAGACAGAAGTGGCAGATAAGTAAACGAAGACTGGAAAATGAAAAACGGAGAAGAACATGGATGATAGGCCAAAAGCTAAAACGAGGATGAACTACCCATTGTTATGATTCACCGGCACCCAAATGTAACACTACTGAAGAGTATCTGAAACCGTTTTGTGACTGAATGTCATGCAGAATGCCCTCATGTTGCCAATGACAACAGGGAGTTGGAATAAAGAAATTGTGCAGACCGCCGCCGTACCATCAACCTGAAGATACAAAAATGTCGTGATGACTGGGTGTTGTGTGATGTCCTTAGGTTAGTTAGGTTTAAGTAGTTCTAAGTTCTAGGGGACTGATGACCATAGATGTTAAGTCCCATAGAGCTCTGAACCATTTTTTACAAAAATGTCGTATCGATAATCTTCACGAAATTTGCTCTGTGATTACTCTAACGCCTTTAACACGAAGTAAAATTATCGGACCAACAACATAAATATGATTGTAACGCAGGCGAATGCGAAGTGAACGTATGTCTAATAAGATAATGCGTTCTCTCTCAACCCGAGTAACTGATCTCAACAGGCATTAAGCTTTAATATGGCTGCTCGCAGTAATTTATTAGGTACTCTGGTCGTTACACCGAAGCATTCTAGGTAATGAAGCCGGGGAAGAATGCAATATCCTTTCCCTTTCTGCGAATTCAGCACGACGACCAGGAAATAAAATTTCACGAGAAGCTTGTATGGGGAATTTACTTCTATCACCTAGTATACGGAGGAAACAGCATTCTCCACAGCCGAGATGCCGGCATAAAAGGGTCAAAGAGAAAATACAGCTTTCTACCTAGACTACGCGGCTTTTGTATCTCGACCACAGGTTAATTAAATTATTTTTTTCAAATACCAAGGGAAATTTTATATTCCATTTCTCTTTGGAGAAAGCAAAAAACACGCGAAAAGAACAATTCAGCTATAAACACGAAATGTATCGTGACACACGTTGTCCACCAACACTGACAATTCAAACATCTTGAAAATATTGTTAATGGAAGGTTGCTGTCGAACAGGGATGACAGTGTCATGCAAGAAATTGTTATTAGAAGGGCACTGAAATTTAATGCAAAGGGGAAAGGGCAAACCTCTAACGAAACAGACCGTATTATTGGAGACTACTTGATTAGAGCTTATTTCATTGACAAAACCTTAATGGGTAAATGGTACCAACAATTTCTTACCGCAGTGCTACCGGCCGGCCAAGGTAAACTATTACCTGCAATACGTAGATGTCTGTGGCACCAACATGATTAATTTTCGGTTTGTTAGTCGCTTGTGGCTAGAAAAGCATTCACCCAGCGTTTCCTGCTCTCTGGACGCGACTTGAAGTTGGTGGCGTTCTCAATTCGCTTCAATATTCTGATTGGCTATGGACAAGTTCTGACAATTCAAAATTATATAACTGTTACAGCGTGTGCAACTATATGGAAGAAGTGTCTCTAGAAGCCCTTGCATAAGCGACTGCAAACGATTGTTGCAGCAGGCAATGGGAATTTCGTATTATTTACGACAAAAATGGAAATTATGGTAGCGTTTATACCATCTTCTCTTATGTTATAGTTTTTGATGGCTGCTACTGCTGTTTAAATATTACAGCGTAAGTACGAATATGTATCTCTAAATTACACAGATTTTAATACTTTTGTTTAAACGATATTGTTATTCGACAATTTGAGGTCTCAATTTCCCGTTTTCAAAATGGTTCAAATGGCTCTGAGCACTATAGGACTTAACATCTGAGGTCATCAGTCCCCTAGAACTTAGAACTACTTAAACCTAACTAACCTAAGGACATCACACACATCCATGCCCGAGGCAGGATTCGAACCTGCGACCGTAACAGTCGCGCGGTTCCGGACTGAAGCGCCTAGAACCGCTCAGCCACCGCGGCCGGCTTTCCCGTTTTATAAATCCATTTAGTTTATAGCATACAGCAACTGAAAGTGTGTGGTTCCAGAGGCCAATCCATGTCTCAGGCATGTATGGTGTATACATGCAGACTGAAGCCATGAATGAAAATTTGTACAGTGGCTGGGTTTCGAACCCAGGTGTCCTGCTCACTACGGAGATACGCCGACCACTACGTCACCCTGGCACAGTGGCTATATACAACTGCACGTAGCACCCTAGCGCTCCTACCTCCTCAATGCAAATTCCCATTCACACCTCAGACCACTTGGTATAAAACATAAACTCGAACTGCATTTCAGGATTTCTCCAACTGTAGTGGAATAGCACCTCAGCATCGTTTAAGTTTCAGACATCTGTGATGTGTATATTGTGTATGAAGATCTATTGCAGTGCTGTTGGGGATCGACTGCAGTGATCTTCGACTTTAGGGGAAATCCGCCCCCGGTAGCTGAGTGATCAGCGCGATAGAATGTCAATCCTAAGGGCCGGCACGGTAGGTCAGCGCGTTCGGTCAGAGGGTTAGCTGCTATCTGTAATAAAAAAACTGAGTCAACGGCTCAACATTGAACTTGAACGGGCGTCATGGGACATCCGCACCGAACAAATGCAACGAACAAAATCGAACAAAATGGGAACACAAAAAAAGAAAAGGCCCGACTTCGACTCCCGCCTGGATCGGAGATTTTCTCCGATCAGGGACTGGGTGTTGTGTTGTCCTAATCATCATCATTTCATCCCCATCGACGCGCAAGTCGCCGAAGTGGCGTCGAATCGAAAGACTTGCACCGGGCGAACGGTCTACCCGACGGGAGGCCCTAGTCACACGACATTTTACCATGCCAGGATGTCGTAACGGTTAGCGCACACATATTTCATTCAAGAATCTGTCAGAAACAAAGTGGAGCATAGCGCCTTTCTATCGCTCTTGTAGCAATGAATGTTAGCATGCAGCTTCATACCGACGATGAGTCGCAGCTGTCTTGTAACATATGTACGTTACGAACCAGCAGTAGTTGCTAATAGTTGCAGCTGTGGCCCGAAGGTGTCAGCATCTCACAGAGTATGAAACGTAAGTGAAAATGAAACTTTATCTTTTGTTATTAACATATCTTTTATTAATTATTGCTAGTTTAATATGTTTAGTAACTAGTGTAAATGTAGTTGTGAATGTGAAGTAGCATAATAAATAAATATTGTCATGTCTATTAACCCTAGTAAGGTATTCGGGTCTATTTTGACCCACAAGGATTTTTGATGGTCTACAACTTCAGAAATATTTGGTTTCAATAAATTGCCTTCATTAACTTTTTTTTAGTGAAGTGTATTCTGACTGAAAAAAATATTTTGAAGACTTAGTTTGGCATCCACAGAAATAGTACTTCTGAAGCTGTTTGGGTCACTTTATACACTGTCTACTATAATGTTCACTATTACAGAAAATTCTGACCATATTCAGTTTTCCAACAATGGAACGTGTATGGGCGTGGTAAATTGGATATAAGAAAGTAAAGTCATTGTTGTTTTGAACAATGGGATGTCTACTTTATGGAAAGTAGGGAATTGCGTGTGTGAGTTATTATTTTTTCCTTTAATTAAATCAGTTTCTAAAGTGATTCATTTCGTTTCAGATCACTAGGTTTCTAATTTTACAATTCATATATTTTGTAAGTTTCTTATCAAGATAATGGCCTCTTTGCAAGATAAAGAAATAGCAGACATACTGACGAGCGTACCTGGTAGTGATCAAGTAGTTTCTGAGGATGAAGATCATTTGTCAAAACGCAGCTCTTCATCTACAGTAGAAGACACAAATGACACAGCAGAACAGCAAATAATAGGCAGTGCAGTTACGATAGCAAAGGATAAATCAATTGAATGGAGGACAGAGTCCCTGCCTCAACTACAACGTCATGCAGAATGTCATATAGTTCACCTGACTCCAGGATCAACAAGCTACGGCACTTCTCATATTACAAATGAATATTCAGGTTTCAAACTACCCCTTTCTCCGTCAACTGAAGACGTTATATTCACTCGTTAATGTTGAGGCAGTATGTTAGTATGGAGATAATGCAAAAATCTAGATTTTGTTGACTTAAACGCTTGCACAGGTTTGTTGATATTATCTGGAGATTACAAGTCACATAATGAGCATACTGAAAGTTTATGGGATGAGTACAAAGGCTGTCCAGTTTTCAGAGTTGCAATGTTTCTAGAAAAGTTCAAAAAGATATCAACGGTTATTCGATTTGATAACCGTGAGACAGGATTATAAAGACGTGAACAAGACAAGTTTGCCCCCATAACGGATTTGAGGAAGAAATAGGTCAATATTACCTAAATTATATAACCCCAGTATATTTGTTACGGAAGACGAACAACTTGTTGCATGCAGTGGAAGATGCCCTCTGCGCCAGTATAGGCTTAGTGAATCGGCAAAGTACGGCGTCAAGTCTTGAGTACTTTGTGACAATGGAACAAGTTATGTATGGAATAATCAGCCATACACTGGGAAACGACTTGGTAGAGCACCTGTAAACAACCAAGGTCTAAGGGTAGTAGCTGACTTGTTTTACGGCTTCAAAGGGCATAAAACATTACCTACGATATCTTCTTCCTCTCCTACGAGCGAGCCAAATGCTGAAAAAACTAATTGTCACAAGAAAAACTAAACCTGCCATCCCGCCAAAACTTTCACAGAACCGGGGGATTCTTAATTTTTATTACACATTACCATTTACTTTCACAAAGAACACAACGCTTGTATCACACATCCTAAAGAAAAACAAATGTGCAGCCCACTCTACACCACGATGCAAAAGTCAGTGCTGGTACCTCGAAAAATCCTCATATAATTTTAGACTTCAATGCTACGAAAGGAGCTGTGGATACACAAGGCAAGTTAGTGGTGAAGTATACAGCAAAAAGGAATACAAACAGATGGCCAATTGTTCTCAAATATGATCGACATATCTGCATATATCTGTTATGTGCTATGTAACGCAACTTACCCCAATGTAAAGCAAACTCCCTTCAGCAAAGAAGACTATTCGTAAAATCTCATGGCGAGCAGCTAATTTGTGGGGATTTGAAGAGACGAAGACATCTTCCAAGAGGAAATGCTGCAAGAATAACTTCTTTTGAATCTGCATCCTCCATATCGGAAGAAAAGTGGTCCTAGGAGTAAGAAGAGAGGAAGAAGCCATATACGTGGAAAAATTGATTACTTAAGTTCGGTGAAACGTGTTAGGCGTAAAAAATTCACTTGCATGAAACATCTTACGAACACATGTAAAAAAAGTTCTTACTAAAAGTTAGGCATACTGCAGTAAAATCAACACACACATAATTGCAATATTCGATTATTATACTGTTGTACTATTCCATTATACAGCTCAAAAGATCAATACATTAAACTATCTAAATTGTAACTTTATTTCTTATTTCAGTACACAGATGTGTAAAAGTATACCTACTGGAAAAGAGGTCCTTTTTGACCTGAACATCTTAAGCGTATGTGCAAAATAAACATCGTTGTAGTGTTAACTGTGTATGTGTTAGCATGAGGGGAATGTATGTTGACAGCATGCGTGAGTCATATGCTCAAGCGAAATTTGTAAAGTGCATCTCTCCAGTTTATGGTACTGAAAAAAAAAAAACCATGAAACGTTTTACGGTAATTAAGTAATTTGGAGAGGCCAGTTATTTCGATATTTGTGCGTTTTCTACATTTGTTGATTTAATAAATTATTGCTCATGCAAGTTATTTAGTCGTTTCTTTATAAAATAAACGCGGGATAGCGCAGTTTTATACTGACCGATTATTGGTCGTACTGTTTCTCAGCCACTGAGAAGAGAGGACATTCGCACGTATTTGGTGGGCTAAAGTGTAAAGCTTCCCCCATGAACCATGGACCTTGCCGTTGGTGGGGAGGCTTGCGTGCCTCAGCGATACAGATGGCCGTACCGCAGGTGCAACCACAACGGAGGGGTATCTGTTGAGAGGCCAGACAAACATGTGGTTCCTGAAGAGGGGCAGCAGCCTTTTCAGTAGTTGCAGGGGCAACAGTCTGGATGATTGAATGATCTGGCATTGTAACATTAACCAAAACGGCCTTGCTGTGCTGGTACTGCGAACGGCTGAAAGCAAGGGGAAACTACAGCCGTAATTTTTCCCGAGGACATGCAGCTTTACTGTATGATTAAATGATGATGGCGTCCTCTTGGGTAAAATATTCCGGAGGTAAAATAGTCCCCCATTCGGATCTCCGGGCGGGGACTACTCAAGAGGACGTCGTTATCAGGAGAAAGAAAACTAGCATTCTACGGATCGGAGCGTGGAATGTCAGATCCCTTAATCGGGCAGGTAGGTTAGAAAATTTAAAAAGGGAAATGGAGAGATTAAAGTTAGATATAGTGGGAATTAGTGAAGTTCGGTGGCAGGAGGAACAAGACTTTTGGTCAGGTGATTACAGGGTTATAAATACAAAATCAAATAGGGGTAATGCAGGAGTAGGTTTAATAATGAATAAAAAAATAGGAGTGTGGGTTAGCTACTACAAACAGCATAGTGAACGCATTATTGTGGCCAAGATAGACACAAAGCCCATGCCTACTACAGTAGTACAAGTTTATATGCCAACTAGCTCTGCAGATGATGAAGAAATTGATGAAATGTATGACGAGATAAAAGAAATTATTCAGGTAGTGAAGGAGGACGAAAATTTAATAGTCATGGGTGACTGGAATTCGTCAGTAGGAAAAGGGAGAGAAGGAAACATAGTAGGTGAATATGGATTGGGGGGAAGAAATGAAAGAGGAAGCCGCCTTGTAGAATTTTGCACAGAGCATAACTTAATCATAGCTAACACTTGGTTCAAGAATCATGAAAGAAGGTTGTATACCTGGAAGAATCCTGGAGATACTAAAAGGTATCAGATAGATTATATAATGGTAAGACAGAGATTTAGGAACCAGGTTTTAAATTGTAAGACATTTCCAGGGGCAGATGTGGATTCTGACCACAATCTATTGGTTATGAACTGCAGATTGAAACTGAAGAAACTGCAAAAAGGTGGGAATTTAAGGAGATGGGACCTGGATAAACTGAAAGAACCAGAGGTTGTAGAGAGTTTCAGGGAGAGCATAAGGGAACAATTGACAGGAATGGGGGAAAGAAATACAGTAGAAGAAGAATGGGTAGCTCTGAGGGATGAAGTAGTGAAGGCAGCAGAGGATCAAGTAGGTAAAAAGACGAGGGCTAATAGAAATCCTTGGGTAACAGAAGAAATATTGAATTTAATTGATGAAAGGAGAAAATATAAAAATGCAGTAAATGAAGCAGGCCAAAGGGAATACAAACGTCTCAAAAATGAGATCGACAGAAAGTGCAAAATGGCTAAGCAGGGATGGCTAGAGGACAAATGTAAGGGTGTAGAGGCTTGTCTCACTAGGGGTAAGATAGATACTGCCTACAGGAAAATTAAAGAGACCTTTGGAGAGAAGAGAACCACTTGTATGAATATCAAGAGCTCAGATGGCAACTCAGTTCTAAGCAAAGAAGGGAAGGCAGAAAGGTGGAAGGAGTATATAGAGGGTTTATACAAGGGCGATGTACTTGAGGACAGTATTATGGAAGTGGAAGAGGATGTAGATGAAGATGAAATGGGAGATAAGATACTGCGTGAAGAGTTTGACAGAGCACTGAAAGACCTGAGTCGAAACAAGGCCCCGGGAGTAGACAACATTCCATTAGAACTACTGATGGCCTTGGGAGAGCCAGTCATGACAAAACTCTACCATCTGGTGAGCAATATGTATGAGACTGGCGAAATACCCACAGACTTCAAGAAGAATATAATAATTCCAATACCAAAGAAAGCAGGTGTTGACAGATGTGAAAATTACCGAACTATCAGTTTAATAAGTCACAGCTGCAAAATACTAACGCGAATTCTTTACAGACGATTGGAAAAACTGGTAGAAGCGGACCTCGGGGAAGATCAGTTTGGATTCCGTAGAAATGTTGGAACACGTGAGGCAATAATAACCTTACGACTTATCTTAGAAGAAAGATTAAGAAAAGGCAAACCTACATTTCTAGCCTTTGTAGACTTAGAGAAAGCTTTTGACAACGTTAACTGGAATACTCTCTTTCAAATTCTGAAGGTAGCAGGGGTAAAATACAGGGAGCGAAAGGCTATTTACAATTTGTACAGAAACCAGATGGCAGTTATAAGAGTCGAGGGGCATGAAAGGGAAGCAGTGGTTGGGAAAGGAGTGAGACAGGGTTGTAGCCTCTCCCCGATGTTATTCAATCTGTATATTGAGCAAGCAGTAAAGGAAACAAAAGAAAAATTCGGAGTAGGTATTAAAATTCATGGAGAAGAAGTAAAAACTTTGAGGTTCGCCGATGACATTGTAATTCTGTCAGAGACAGCAAAGGACTTGGAAGAGCAGTTGAACGGAATGGACAGTGTCTTGAAAGGAGGATATAAGATGAACATCAACAAAAGCAAAACGAGGATAATGGAATGTAGTCAAATTAAATCGGGTGGTGCTGAGGGGATTAGATTAGGAAATGAGACAAAGTAGTAAAGGAGTTTTGCTATTTAGGGAGTAAAATAACTGATGATGGTCGAAGTAGAGAGGATATAAAATGTAGACTGGCAATGGCAAGGAAATCGTTTCTGAAGAAGAGAAATTTGTTAACATCGAGTATAGATTTAAGTGTCAGGAAGTCGTTTCTGAAAGTATTTGTATGGAGTGTAGCCACGTATGGAAGTGAAACATGGACGATAACCAGTTTGGACAAGAAGAGAATAGAAGCTTTCGAAATGTGGTGTTACAGAAGAATGCTCAAGATAAGGTGGGTAAATCACTTAACTAATGAGGAGGTATTGAATAGGATTGGGGAGAAGAGAAGTTTGTGGCATAACTTGACTAGAAGAAGGGATCGCTTGGTAGGACATGTTTTGAGGCATCAAGGGATCACAAATTTAGCATTGGAGGGTAGCGTGGAGGGTAAAAATCGTAGAGGGAGACCAAGAGATCAATACACTAAGCAGATTCAGAAGGATGTAGGTTGCAGTAGGTACTGGGAGATGAAGAAGCTTGCACAGGATAGAGTAGCATGGAGAGCTGCATCAAACCAGTCTCAGGACTGAAGACCACAACAACAACAAAGTGTAAAGTGCAATTTGTAACTCAGCCTTCATCATGTTCAGATGCATGTGTCACAAGCTCTGAACAGATGTTATAATTATGTGGAACTATGAGTTAAAACGGACAGGGGAGAGCCACAAAGTGAACGCGAACGAGTGCTAAAGAAGAGCACACGACATTCCGGCTTTTACGTGTAAATTGTGGTTTTTTTACTAACTAATATCCAAGTGACATGCCTACAAGCCGTGATCGAGAACTGAACTTTCGAAGAGATTGATTTGGTTAACAACTGAGCGAGCGCTCTACCTCTAGTACATAAAGGTGGCACAGAGTAGACAGTGAAAACGGTGGGCAAAAAATGTAGACACTAAAAATCGAAAAAACATGGAGCCGTTCACGCTGGACGAGAAACATCACTAACACTGGGCGACACGGTGCACAGAACATGGATGATGGCGACGGCACGTGAACGGTGGTGGCGTGACGGCGAACAACACTACACACAAACGAAGGCACACACACGAAACACTGACGGCGATGATCTCCGGCGCGCGAATGTTCACTGAGCGTCTACGAGTCCGGGGACCTGCCAAGAGAGGAGGTGGAGGAGGAGGAAGGGGAAGGGGAATGGGAGAGGGGAGAGCAGAGATGCCATGGGCAAAGGAGAGACGGGGAGGGAGGAAGGGGGAGGGGAAGCCCGGGGGAGAGGGGAGGAGGGAGGGGGGAAAGGAAAGAGAAGGGAAGGGAAGGGTGGGAGGGAGGGTGCCTAAAGGAAAGGACACAGGAGGCAGGGGGGAGGGTCAAAGTTGATAGGAGGGGTAGATGCAGGGGAGGAGGACATCATCAGGAGGGGGAGCTGGCGGAAGCCACCTTGGGAGAGGGTAAGGAGGGTGGAGAGTTGGAGACCGGGTGGGACGTGCGAATACAGGCGCGGCAGCGGGCGGGGGTGGGAGAGGATCGGGGAGACGAGCGGGTGAGGAGGATCGAGTTTGCGGGAGGTGTACAGGATCCGCATCCTTTCAAGGAAAAGGAGGAGGTGGGGGAAGGGGATAAGATTGTACAGGATCTGCGTGGGGGAGGGGAGACAGATGCGATAGGCGAGGCGGAGAGCATGACGTTCAAGGATTTGGAGGGATTTATAAAAGGTAGGGGGGGGTGGAGATCAAAGCCGGATGGGCATAACAAAGGATAGGGCGGATGAGGGACTTATAGGTGTGGAGGATGGTGGAGGGGTCCAGACCCCACGTATGGCCAGAGAGGAGCTTGAGGAGACTGAGTCGGGAGCGTGCCTCGGCTTGGATGGTCCGGAGGTGGGGAGTCCAGGAGAGGCGACGGTCGAGGGTGACGCCAAGGTACTTAAGGGTGGGAGTGAGGGCGATAGGACAGCCATAGATGGTGAGATAGAAATCAAGGAGGCGGAAGGAAGGGGTGGTTTTGCCTACAATGATCGCCTGGGTTTTGGAGGGATTGACCTTGAGCAACCACTGGTTGCACCAAGCAGTGATCCTGTCAAGATGGGATTGGAGAAGGTGTTGGGAGCGCTGTAGGGTGGGGGCAAGGGCAAGGAAGGCGGTGTCATCGGCAAACTGGAGAAGGTGGACGGGGGCTGACGGCGGCGGCATGTCCGCCGTGTACAAAAGGTACAGAAGGGGGGAGAGGACGGAGCCTTGGGGCACACCGGCTGAGGGGAAAAAGGTGTAGGAATCTGTGTTATGAATGGTGACATAGGAAGGACGGCGGGAGAGAAAGGAGCTGATCAGACGGACGTAGTTAATGGGAAGGGCGAAGGTTTGGAGCTTGAAGAGGAGACCGGAATGCCATACGCGGTCATATGCACATTCGAGGTCCAGGGAGAGGAAGATTGCGGAGCGACGGGAATTAAGCTGTTCAGAAACGAGATGAGTGAGGTGAAGGAGAAGGTCGTCGGAAGAGAAGGACGGCCGAAAGCCACACTGGGTAACGGGAAGGAGGCGGTGCTGGCGGAGATGCTGGTGGATGCGTCGGGTGAGGATAGATTCCAGGACCTTGCTGAAGTCCGAGGTAAGGCTGATGGGACGGTAGGAGGAGACGGCGGATGGCGGTTTGCCAGGTTTAAAGAACATGAGGATACAGGAGGTTTTCCACAGGTGGGGGTAGTAACCGGTGGACAGGACTACATTGTAGAGTCTGGCCAGGGTGGAGAGGAAAGAGACAGAGCTTCACGAAGGTGACGGTAGGTGACACGATCGTGACCAGGAGCGGTGTTGCGTTTTGTGCGGAGTGTAGCAATGAGATCCTGTGTAGTGATAGGGGCATTGAGTTCCGTGTGTGCAATGTTGTCCAAGTACTGGAAACCAGGAGTGAGGGGAGGGACAGAGGTGTCAGTTCAATCGCGGACATCCGGGAAGAGGGAGTAATCGAACTGGGGATCATCAGGGATGGAAAATACATCGGAGAGGTAGGAGGCAAAGTGATTGGCCTTACTAAGGGTGTCAGGGAAAGGGTGATCAAGGGTGATCATCATGGAGAAGAGGATAATAGGGGGAGGGTTTAGTTCCAGTAAGGCGACGGAAGGCCGACCAGAACTTGGACGAGTTGATAGGTAGGGTAGCATTTAAACGGGTGCATGTCTGTCGCCAGTCCCGGCGTTTCTTAGCCGCGAGCAAATGACGAATGTGTCGCTGGAGTTACCGGTGGCGTCGTAGGGTGTCCCGGTCACGCGTGCGGAGGAAGGCACGGTAGAGACGACGGGATTCACGGAGGAGGAGAACGGCCTGTGGGGGTAAGGTAGGACGGTGGGGGTGGATGGCGACAGTAGGGACATGGGCCTCCACGGCCTCAGACAAGGTCTGCTGAAGAAAGGAGGCGGCATGGGTGACATCGTCAGGGTGGTGGTAGGTGAAGGGGTGACTATCGACCTGGGTGGAAAGGGTAGCCTGGTAGGCATTCCAGTCGGCACGGGAATAGTTGTGGACATACTTGGGGGGAGGGTCAGTACGAGGGTCGGGGCGAGGGCGACGACCGTCTGAAACGGTGAGGAGGACAGGGAAATGGTCGCTACCAATAGGCTCCAGGACATCCACCGTTATGCGGCCAAGGAGGTTGGGGGAGGAGAGGATAACATCAGGAGTGTAGGATTGGGGACGGGTGTGCTGGCGGATGGGGATGAGGTCGCCTTGAAGGGAGGAGAGGAACCGATGCCACCGCCGTAACTGGGCGGCGGAACGACTATGGATGTTGAGGTCGGCAGCGATCACGTAGGAGGAGAAGGTACGGTCAATGTGGGAGAGGAAGTCGAAAGGAATAGGGGCGTTAGGGCGGACATAGATGGTGGCGCAGGTAACGGTAAGGCCGGGGAAGAAGAGACTAAGGATCAGGTGTTCGGTGGGGTCGGGAAGGAGAGATTGGAGCTGAATGGGGATCTGGCGGTGGTGACCAATGGCAACTCCGCCACGCGCAATTGGGAGGGGGTTATCGGAGTGGTGGAGGAGATAGGGTGAGGTGTGGATGGAGTGGTGGGGTTGGAGGAAGGTTTCATTGAGGAGGAAGGCATCCACGCGGTGGGTGGCAAGGGTGTGCAGGAAGAGGTTCTTGTTGGCGGAGAGGGAGCGGATATTGTTGAAAAGGATACGTTGCTGTCGCGCCATGACAGGGTGTCAAGACGGAAGAAGATGAAATGGGCCTGGTTGTTGGAGTAGGTGGCGTACATCTTGAGGTGGAAAACGGAACGGGCGGCGAGGGAGATCTGTTGGAGGGTGTGTGGGCGCTGAAAAGGATGAACATTCTGCAGGACAATGGTGAGGAATCTGATGATGTCCTCAGCGGTAGGGGGTGGGCAAAGGGAGTTGCCTGGAGGGGTGGGGGCGTCCAGAGGGCAGACAGGAACGGTGAGTTCAGGAGTGGTAGGAGGGGGTCGGGCCTTACACTTCTGGGAGTAGGTGGGATGAGGGAGGTTACAGGTATTACAGGAGGGGGGGGGACTGGAGATTGGGGCACTGCCGTAAAAAGTGGGCTTGCCTACAGTGCGGGCAGGTGGGGGCCTCGCGGCACTCAGATGTTGGGTGCGCATTATATCGCAAGCACCTTTGGCAGCGGAGGGATTGAGGAGGGGAACAGGAGGGGTCAACTTTATAACGCTGGTTAAAAAGGAGGGCACCCTCCTTCAGGAGACGGTCTATGGAGGGGGCGTGCTCAGAAAAAACCCGCATAAGGCAGGTGGGGCCGGCAGTGTTATGGATGCGGCGAACCGCACGCACCTCCAGATGGGGATGGGCCTGAAGCTCCGCCAACACCTCCTCCTCCGTGATCACTGGACTGAGTTGAGTGATCACGGCGGTGAGGGTTGGCGGGCGATGCGGAGGTTGGGGTTGGCGGGAGGGAGGTGGTGAAGGAGCAGGGGTGAGAGAGGCATGAGAGCCAAAGCGGGTGACAGGGATGCGGGAAAGGAGGTCTGTGTGGAGGGTAGGGCTGGGGGAGGAGATGAGTACCGAATCACGGCGAGGAGTGAGGAGGGAGATGGGAGCACCAGGACAATTCCAGCGAAGGAAGAGGGTGAGGTTCCGGGCTTCAAGGAGGGAGGGATTCGGATGGGAGAGGAGGTAGCGGTAGGAGGAGGGGGTAGAGGAGGAGGAGGAGGGGGCAGGGGCGGGCGGGGAGACATCAATGGCATCAGGGGTGGGGGAAGGGGGACGAAGTGGAGCCTTTTTTGGAGCAGACGAGGCAGGGGTGCCACTGGGGCGCTTGACGGCGACGGAGGAGGTGTGGGGGATGGGAACAACTGGAATGTGGCGGGGATTGGCAGGTCCTGGGACAGGAGTCGGCGCTGGAGATGGTGACGGTAATGGTGAAGGCGAAGGCGACGGCGACGATGATGATGACGGTGGCGGTGGCGGCGGTGATGGCGAAGGCGACGGGGAGAGCTGGGCACGGACAGTGGCCCGACGGGCCACCACCCTAGCCGGAGCTGCAGTGACAGGCTGGGGGAGTGGGGAGAAAGGATCAGATCGAGAGGAGCCGGAGGAAGAAGCTGGAGAGGGGGCGACAAAGAGCGAGGGCGAAGGGTGAGTGAGAAGAGGTGGGATGGAAGGAGGGGGGTGGGACTGGGCACACCACTTTATAGTGGTGGAGGCGGCGGAAGGGGAAATGTAAACTATGGCGGTGGTGGTAGTGGTGGCGGTGGTGGTGGGGGCGGACATGATGACAGGGAGGAAAAACGCACAGCACGAAAAGGAGAGGACACAAACTGGGAACAGACGAAGACGCAGACGGACGAAGACCAGGGTCGGACGACCGGGGTCGGACGGCGACGGCGGCGGCGGCGGCGGCGGCGGCGGCGACCAGACGGCGGCGGCGGCGACCAGGCGGCGGTGAGAACCGGCTGGCGGCGGCGGCGGCGGCGGCAGCGAGCACCGGCTGGCGGCGGCGGCGGCGGCGAACAGACGGACGGACGGACAGCAGGTAGCAGCGGTAGTGGCGCAGACGGACAGGGAGCAGGCAGGCGAACGGACGGACGAACGAACGAACGAACAGCTACAGCAGTAAGCGGCGGGCAGACAGACAGACAGACAGACAGACACAATCTTCGAAAGCGGAGATTCCAACCTGAGAGTAGCCCAGGCTTTGCAATCTGGCGCCTTCGAATGAGGGGATCCAACCCTCTGATGTACGGTGCGTTATCATTCGGGATATAAAAAGCTGTAGTCTATCCAAACTGCGATCGGGGATGGTTTCGAAAGAGGACATTGTAGCACAGTGATCTAGTGACAGAATGATATAGGGTACGAGAAAGTGAAAAAGAAGAGAATTGTAACGAGAAGTGGATATTTACGACACGAAATGGATGGTAAACGTCACCGAGTCGACGTGGGAGGCAGCGCAGAATTGGAGCAAAGTGCGACACATGCGGTTGGCAGACGGCACAACACAGCAGCGCTGTCTGTTACGCGTGCATCGAACGGGGTCCTTGAAACTGAAGGCGCTGTAGAGCGAGATGGGATACGCAGATACGACACGCCGCAACCACAGCAAACAACTAGAGATAAGTTAAGTGTAGTTCTATAACTGTGAGAGGAAGCGACGAGGTTCAGCACTCATGAAGAAAGACAAGTAAATGATTTATGAAATAAGTTGGTGATGTACCTCAGCTGTCCCTATCTTTAGGAGCAGGACTGAAACTAAATGTTTCAACAAATGCAACTTTTTGAGATAATTTAAATTTCAACAGTAACCAGTTGTACGATTTGAGTAATACTCATTTATTTTATGTCCGCTTAAATAAATGAATAGAAAAATGTGGAAGCAGATGCCAGACTAAGTCTGACTCCTGTTGAGAATAGAAAACAGAAAGTAGCATGTGAAGAAATTACGATGGGAGGTGTGGAGGAAACGTTTTCGGTCCTTATGGACACTGTGAAATCCAATTTTACGGAGGTGAATAAAGATTTTATGGAAGCTAACAAAAGTTTCAATAGTGAACTCAAACAGGAGACTGATAATCTAGATCAGAAAGTTGAAGAATATTGTTCTAGCCTTGATAAGAATAGTGAACAGCAGTCTACTAGTATTAATTGTTTGTGAGGTGAGTTTAAGAAATTCAAATCGGAAATTAATGTGAATTTAGTAAACCAGGCTTCTGAGTTAAACAAAACGTGGAAAATATCTGCATTTGTTTGACACTAAGGTAGGCGAAAGAGTTTCTCGAGCTGAGAGTAAATGTTGGCAATTCTCAGAAAAATGCTAAAAGTCAGTTGAAAAAGATTGTTAGAAAGGTGGCTGTTAGAAGGAAACAAAGAATAGATCAAACTGAAGATGGCGTACATAAGATCGAGATGAAAGTTGCTGCTGTAGAATATGATTGCGAAAGTGACCATAACGCAGAGATCAGTTGACAAATCAAGAAGTAAACTCTAAATTTGATGAGAATGACAACAGATTGTCTAAAGTAAAGCATGACATTAGAATAGACACTAACAGTCTGTGTTGAAATTTGAAGTTGTTTACATTACTAAGGGACTTTCTTTTTTCTTTTGATACATCCAAAAGGATTTTGGAATGATTTGTTTTATTACGTCGAAATTTTTAGATGAAGCTAGGACGGGGACTACAGCTGAGCTCTATGATACGTTACAGAAACTGAAGGAAGCCTTTTTCGAAGAGTATTGGGGTAAACGTAAGCAGATTTGCTTGCAAAATAGTTTCTGAGATGGTGAAAGTTTAATCCTAGAAAAGAGAGTGTGAAAATGTTTACTTTAAGGTGGGTTTCTAACCTGTTACATCTCACGAATAAATTAGGGCCAGAGCAGATAATTGTGGGACTGAATGGAAAGTTACTAATGAATTGGCGTAATAAAATTACTGCTGCTCCTAGGGATGATGTTAATAAGTTTCTGTTTGGAGAGGATGACAAATTATTGAGGAAGAAGGAAGAACCTTTTAGAACTATACTACGGAAAAGCACCAGAATATAAATAGAATGGGCGTGTTCCGTAGTAATACTGGTGGGAGGAATGCAAGGGGCTAGCGTCATGCTACGGAAAACAGGTTAGTCAACAGAGAGCAAGGATATTACGTAGAGATCGTGTTCTCCAAATGTGACAATAATGATTTTCATAAGAGACAAGAAATGGGATTACGAGTTGGAATGAGTTAGAATCACAAAGCGCATGAAATTAGATTCCGCCTGTGAAGCAGCTAGCATTTGCAGAAAGGGCAACAGTAATATGAACCCGCTAGCCATTCCGTTGTACACCATAATTTCAAAGCATCAGAAGTTCAAAGTAATGACAAAGAGTGATACAGCTAATGAGACTAATGAAGTTAGAATATGCATATTTAACAGTGGCTTTGAAGAGATTTTTTAAAAGGAAAGAACGAAGTTTACACTATAGTAGAGAGAATATGGGAGATAGTTTAAAGGTACAAGATGAAACATCTCGTATACAGGAAAGTGTATGCAGTTCAACTGAAGACGGATCTTGTCATGAAAAAGAGGAGAACACGGATAATTAATTATTGCAGGAGCTAGATGAAGAAAGAGTGGCGGAAGTATTGGAGGCAATCAACGAAGATTTATGTGCGGGAATGAGAGATGTGCAGACAAGTGCTGACCATAATGAGGCTGAATTAATGAGTGAGAGTTTGGATGAGAATGGTACTGAAATGGAATCCGAGGAGAATCACAGAGAAGAGGTTGATTTATTGATTTTGATCTGTCGTTGGTGGACAGATTGACGCTGTAAAGTTGAATAGTTACAGGAATCCTGCAAACATGTGTGTAATCTCCAAACATGGGGAAGGCTTTGATAGAAGAAAAATTATACACACAATTTACTGGAAGAATACAAAGTTAATAATAGTGGGGAAAACACAGGAAAAAAAGTAGTTATTTTATTGCTTTATAGTAAAGAAGTGCTGTGTTTACCTGACTGTGACAGTAGTCTTTACGCTGTTAGTCATAAATGATTAGATGCATTACCTAATAACGAAGAATTAGTAATAATGCCTGTTATAGGTATACAAATAATTGAAGGCACTGGAAAGGTACAGAAGTCCGTTAAATACGAAGTACTTACTATGCTATACAGTAGAATTACAAATTTCTTATAATTTCTGGCTTGAACACTGACATGTAGAATGGTGAAGACTTTTTTCATACACGCAAAGAGAAATTGGACTTCGATGAGAATTCTGTGATTCTAGAAAAAAATGAGAGAAAAAGTTACTGTACCATTTTCTAGAAAAACAGAAACTGAAAGAAATTAACAAATGATGAGAAGGGCACTATTCCTCTAAGGAATTGTACGAAAAAGGAAGAGTTGGATGAGTATAATGAATATAGCGAAGAAGTGGGGGTGAATCCGGAGGAATCAGTACTGCTCGAAAATAAAATACAGCCAAAGATAGAGAACTTGCATGAATTAGATAGGAACTGAGGATAAAGACCTCAGACGGCATTACACTCTTTGTAATTCAAGGTGACTGACGATCACCACTCATTCGAGTTAATGGCAATATTACTTAATTTTCCTTTCATATTGTCGAAGGTCCTCTTCTGTCATTCTGACTATATGTATCATCTTCTGTATCAAGAAAAAAGTAGCACTATAAGAGGATGTTGGCATGTCGAAGTTAGCTGGTTGAGAGTTTAAAGGGTATTCAGATGAAAGGAAAACAGGAAATGGATTCTGGAAAGTACACACACAAATTTTAATTGCTGAGGACAGTAATTAATGGTGGAATGATGTGACTTGTGGTATAAGGATGTATTATTGTGTTGGAAAAATAGACAAAGTTACGGAACGATGAATCTGTAAAGTAACTAATACGTGGGAGCTAGTAAATGAATAAGGTGACTTGGTTTAGAAAGCTATTGTTCAGCTGAAAAGTGGGTAATGGGGTTTGAAGTAATATAGATTACCATCTGACATTCAAAACTAAGTAGATAAGATCTAGAAAAACTAATGTCAAACATGCAAATTGCTAAATGACGTATTGTCGTGATGAAAAATAAATAACGCCTTCTGCTGTAATAATACGAAAACTTACTGGATATGATTATTTAAACAAACTGAGTAGTGTGTTGACATAGAGGCCTTATTGGGAATATGGAATGGATCCACTAATCTTGGGTATTAATAATTGCTTCACCTGTATTTAGTCCTTTATACTGGTTCACAACACGTTTCATGTCACTAAAAACCACATCTTCAGCTGAACATATGATCAAAACATGAATAGTTTTGGACCAATCCATTAAATGGGAATCTAGCAGTTTTTAATCTATTTATGTCTTTTAGCGGTATTTTGTTTTAACGTACAGTGAATGTTGGGTGTAAAAAGATTCCGAACTTTTCCGCTCTAATGTCTTAATATTTGCCTGAATATGTGGCTTTTAGTGCAACAAAGCCAGTTGTGATCCAGTATAAAGGACTAAATACATCTAATGCGGTTATTAATATCCAAGGTAACTGTGGTTGTCCAAGATTGTTTGCAGGATCTATTAATGATGACGTGATTAAATACAAGTGTGAATGGATAATAGTGAAAATGAGTTATTAGAGAAGTTTATGTAAATCATTTCATGATATTTTAATGTGATATGTTCTGTATTAGGTCGAAGTCTTTACTGTGAAGGTTTCGAGAGGCCATCTGGTCTACCTGCAATGTGACAGTATATAAACTGTGGAAAGAGACACGTAAAGACAATGGTAACTACGTTGTAAACTCTGTAAAACAATAATTTGTGCTTGTTTTAAGTTTTTTGAAAAATTTTGCAAAAACAGTATAAAGTAAATATGCTGAATTAGTTAAGTAAATCTGTGAATCACTGAAGTAAATCTACAAAATGCGTTCATAAGCAACCTATCCTGCTAAAGTCATTGATTTATTCACACTTTGAGAAGTAATAGTTATCAAGTAACTCCAATTTGTGCCACTTGAGAGTACCAGTTCGAGAAAATAGTGATTTTCGTCAACGAGAATAAATAAAATAATTCAAGCTGTAATTAATCAGAAAAAATAATAATGCCAAGAAAAATATCCGTACCAATATTTATCTTTCAGGAAATTACTATGTAAAATATTGGTTTTAGACGGAACTATCTTTGGGGAAAATGGCCGCATGACTACAGCCTGGACTGTGTCTTAAGTGAAGGTTGACAGTTGTGGAAGTCACACAAACAAGGCGTCGTGACGATATAAGAAAAATAATTTCGAGTGGAGAAGTATATTAATACAATGCTGACTTTAAGGCAAGAGTGCAGATTCAGTTGTACTTGGATGAACTGTCAAGCGAAAGTGTAAAAAAAGATTTAAGTGATTAAGTGTTTCTATAACACGGACAGCAGAGCGTATATATAAATACGAGGGTAAGTCAATTATTACCCGAAAAGTAGTTAAAAAATTTATTGTAATCAAATGGGAAACTTACAAGAACACCAATTTTCCACATAGTCTCCTTACGTTTCGACGCATTTGGTTCATCGTTGTACAAGCTTCCCGGTGCCCTCAAAAAAGAAGGTTCTCGGTTGAGCTGCGAGCCAGGAATGCACCGCTTATTTCACTGCTTCGTCCGATGCAAATCGACGGCCCCTTAATGCCTGTTTGAGTGGACCAAACAAGTGATAGTCAGAAAGGGCAAGATCGGGACTATATGGAGGATGATCCAGTACCTCAAATTTGAGTTTCTGGAGGTTTCAGCAGTGTGGGCAGCAGCATGAGGACGGGCATTGTCGTGCAGCAACACAACACCTTTTGACAGCAAACCTCGGCGTTTCCTTCGAATTGCAGGCTTTAGCCTAGCAGTAAGCATCTCACTGTAACGTACACTGTTTATTGTTGCGTCCCTTTCCCCATAACGTTCCAGTACTGGACCTTGTGCGTCCCAAAATACTGTAAGCATCAGTTTTCCTGCGGACGGTTGGGTCCTGAACTTTTTCTTGCAAGGCAAATTTGGATGTTTCCACTGCATACGCTGCCGTTTACTCTCCGGCTCGTAGTGATGGAGCCATGTTTCATCACCAGTAAAGATCCTGTCTAAGAAGTCGTCCCCTTCGTTACCATAGCGACCCAAATGTTTCTTGCATATGTCCAACCGCGTTTGTTTATGCAACTGTGTGTTGTTTTGGGACCCATATTCACAAACTTTATGAAACCCAACTCTATTGTGGATGAATTCTTAGGCAGAACCGTGACTAATTTGCAGACGATGTGCCACTTTGTCAATGTTAATCGTCTAAGAGAATCATTTCGAGTGAACGCTCAATGGTTTCTTCATATATGGCGGTAAATGGTCATCCGGCTCGTTCATTGTGCGTAACACTTGTGTGACCATTTCGGAATTTTTCAATCCATTCGTAGGCGTTCCGTTCCGACCACAAAAAACGGATCACTGAACGTTACTCTTCTTTGGTGCAAATAGACAGTGGAGCAGCCATGATTAACAGCATGGCAGCGATAACGAAACTAACCTAGCAATGATATATCAACAAATAAACAAAGCATGCGTCATCAACGTAAAACGACAGTACTATCAAAATACACAGAAATATAACTAAATTGCGGATAATAATCGACTTCCCCTCGTAATTTAAGATTTAAAGAAAACTGAAGTTCTGCGTTTCACTAAAATATTTTTAATAAGTTGTTTTGAAAACAGAAGTAAATCTTTTGTTGTGAAGAAGACTTTGTATATAGCCTGATTTAGTAAAGAAGATTGTGCAAAAGTTAGCTTTTGTAAAAGAATAGGCCAGGCGGCCAGGTTACTTTAAGAAGTGTGCAGTCCAAGTAAGAATAATGTATTTTTAGAAAGAGATTTTCACTCTGCAGCGGAGTGTGGTATGAAACTTCCTGGCAGATTAAAACTGTGTGTCAGACCGAGACTCGAAATCGGGACCTTTCGAGTCTCGGTCCGGCACACAGTTTTAATCTGCCAGTAAGTTTCATAATATATTTTTGTTTATTAAGTTCGCTTTTGGAAAACTATTGTAATTCGGAAAATAGTAGCGATATTTCGTAATTATTAAAAATTTGTTTCCAAATTATTTTTGTAATCATAGGGGTTGTGAGGTGTAGTGCCTTTATATTGACTGAGTAACAGTTAACGTCAGCATGTACCCTCATGCTGGTGACGAGTCACATCTGTCTCGTATCAGATACACGCTACGATCCAGCAGCAGTTGCTAAAAGGTACAGCTGTGACCGAAAGGTATCAATATCTTATAACTATGAATCGTAAACTCGAGCTCAAAGTATTTTGGAAATGAATTTTATCGATTGCGTGTATTAAATCTTTTATTAATTATTGCTGTTGTAGTCTTACATATAATTATTAGATAGTTATTAGTGTGAATGCAAAATAGTATAATAAATAAATATTGCTGTCCCCGTCCTTCTTCGGGCATGGGCGTGCGTGTCGTCCTTAGCGTAAGTTAGCTTAAGTGAGATTAAGTAGTGTGTAAGATTAAGGACCGATGACCTCAGCAGTTTGGTCTCATTGGATCTTACCACAAATTTCCATTCCAAATACTGCCATGTCTACTTTCTATGTATATGTTAGCTTGAGAACTGTGTGTAGACAGAAGGAGTGAGTCATATGCTCAACGGAAATTTATAAAGTGGAGTTGGATAGTCTGTGGTACTGGGAAAACGATAAATATTTCCCTGTAATTCAGTTACTTAAGATGCAGTTATTTTGATATTTATGGGTTTTCTATATTTGTTCATTAATTGAATTCCTCATAGAAACTATTTAGTCGTGATTGGTATAAGGAAAGAAACACCCAGGATAGCGCGAGTTTATACTGACAAATTACTGGTTATGATATTTCTCAGCCAATGAAGGAAACGTTCACGCTAATTTGATGGGCTACAGAACTGCCCTGTGGAATCTAAACGGCAGTTATGAACTCAGCATTCATCATGTAAGGACATGTTTATTGTGAATAGATGAAATAATTTCGCAGAAATATGAGTTAAACTTGACTGTGTGGTGCACCAAAGTGAACGTGAACAAGTGGTAAAGACGAACATTCAGGTTTTGGTGTGTATACTGTGATCTGAGTAACTAATATCCACAAGGCATGTAATACAAGTGTTGCTCCAGAACAGAAAGTTCAAAGAGATGGGCTTGTATAATAGCCGAGCGAGCATTCTGTCACAGACAATCCGTTTTACAATACAATCATTCCTGTTATAGTTTCGGTTTATTACCATAAGCTGGCTATTACGAGAAAGTGATTTCGAGTGTGCGTATGTGTGTCTTTGAGAGATATTGTGCGTGCGTGTCGCAACTGTAACTGAAGATCACCATGGGCTTGGCTGAGTTTGTGTATCAAACACATAACAACACATTGAAATTTTGACTCAAAATCATGTGACTTTCAATAGTTCAGTTACCATGGTAACAGAAAAACATTTTATGCTACCTGTAGAGACTGTTTCGTTGCGGTTAGATTCCACTACATCTTTCTGTAGCCGACGAACAGTACTCATTTTCTAACAGGTCAGGTGTGTGGAATGGACTGCAGAAGAAGAAAATATAGAAAGGTGAGAGGACGTGTTCCGTTGGAAGAACATTTAACCGCGCCACTGCAGAGGGATGAAATGTCATCTTCCAAAACTAGTGAAGTCACATCTTTTACCTTCAAAAGAACATGTCAATCAAGTCATGTGTAGCTACAAGTGATCGAAGTTTTCTCAGAAATTTCGAATTTTGCATTAACTCTTGGGCCAGTGGGAGGCGACATGTTGATTACACTTCCGCACTTAACCCTCTAACCGGAACATCTTTTACTCGGCGGTAAGATGGAACATCGGTCTGCTAGACCGCTAGGACATTTAAAGTGTATTTTTCTCTATTTTTATGACTTTTCCGCACTTCTACGTTGCTTCTCTCTCTCTTTAAGGTGTAATTAAACATAATAATAGGTTTTTGAACCATAATATTTGTTAAAATACCAGTAAATTCAAGTTTATTACTAGGAAAAACTTTAATTTGCAGTGTTTTGTTGTTTACACATTACTCCTTTAGAAATACTTTTTTTTTACATTATTATAGTTACAACACAAAGAAAATGAATACTAAAATGTAATGCAAAGAAAAAATTTAACTTTTATTTTTAATTGCACAAGTCTTGCACACTTTTCGTGAACACTCCAAGCACGTTGGTTCTTCGCAAGAAATACACTTGTAGGCAGTTTTCCTCTTTTTTTGATATGGACAAAATCGACAGGTTTTTCTTTTACCAAGTGTGTCCGTCGGACACTCATCAACTCGAACAACAAATTTATTCCGTTGGCTAACGATTTGCTTTTCTTTTGCTGCCTCTTCTTCTAAAGATGAAATAATACTTTGTAGCTCTTGAGGCAGATTGGAGATTGCCAGTCGGGATTTTACGAAATCGTAGACCAAATATAGAGAAACTCTTTTCAGGAAATCAAAACGTGATACGGTTTTCTTCTCTCCAAAAAGTCCATAAAGTATACTTGCGTTTGATCCAGCCATGGCCACCATGTGGTAAAAAATAGCCAACGGCCACCTTCTTGTTTTGCGATTAGTAGAATAAACACTGCACTTCATATCTAGCGTGTCTATTCCACTTTTTGTGGCGTTATAAAAAGATATGATTTCAGGTTTATAATTTGAAACGTCAGTGTAATTGGAATGATGCATTGACGAAAGAAGTAGGACTGCCTTATTCCTTTTTGGGACATAAGAAAGCAGAGTCATTTCTTTCGTAAAGCCATAAAGGCTGGACCCAATTTCACGATCGCTTCTTGCTTGAAATTCTGCTGGTATCTGGGGTCTGTTTCTTTTTAGTGTCCCAACTAATGTCAAATTGTGAGCTAGTAGCTCCTGGGCAAGTTCCACAGAACAAAACCAATTGTCGCAACTAATATTTCTGTTTGTGCCATACAGCCCTTTAGATAGGCGGATTACAGACTGCGTGGGAATGCTCTTTTTCTTTTCTGCTGTAGAAAGTGTGGCTCCATCACAGCCTTTGCCGGAGTAGATGTAGGCATTGTAAATATATGCATTGTGTGCATCTGCCAGACCCATGACCTTAATGCCATATTTAGCCGGTTTATTCGGCATATATATACGAAATTTAACCCTCCCTCTGAAAGGCACCAAAGTTTCATCAACTGTCAAATGCGCTCCAGGGCTATAAATTTGTTGGCAGTTCCAAATAAACTTATTAAATATGTCTGTAATGGCAGCAGCTGGGTCATATTTTTCCCTCTGTTCCCTCGTGCTCGAGTCATCGAATCTAAATGCCCTAAGCAATATTCCTAATCGCTTTTCTGTTATTATTGATCGAAAAATTGGCCTCCCCAAGACCGAAGTGGAAAACAGCGAGGTCATAGGCTCCCTCGCAGATTTGAATATGCTGCAAAGAACTGTGACTCCAATCACAGCGTTCACTTCCTGCACAGTAGTGTCTCTGTAAGCTACACTTTCTTTTAGTTCAATAACAGAACGAATTTTGGCCAACTTTTCATTAGTATGCTTTACAATCGTCTCAATCATGTCGTCAGTAAACAAAAGGCGCCACACTTCACCTGGGAGTGGGTTTTTCCCCACGGTAAGAGCAGGCCCTTGTATCTTTGATAGCCGTACCTTTATTATATTGGATGCTGCTGTTCGCGTCTTAGAGCGAACAGGAGTTGATGACCATGTGAAACACTTGTTTCTTCCGTAGTAAGAAACTGGAAGACGACTCTCATCTAGAGTGTCATCAGAACGCGTAGATGAGCTAGCAACATCAGCAGGCTTCTGTGGAGTGATTAGTCTGCTTCCACCAGAAGTTATGTCAGACTGTGGTTGCTCTCCAGTTTCTTCGCGAACTGCGGTATTTTCGACTTCAAATATTTCTCGAATAGTTTCATCATCGCGATCATCATCATTGGGAGAGTCATCGTCATTATCTGTTTCATTGCGAGGATCTTGGATAGTAAGGTCCTCATCTGGAATGCATGATTCATCTGAATCCACTTCCGAGTCTGATTCTTCAAGGTAATTTTGAGAGCGTGCAAGGGCTACAATTCTTTTCGACCGATTTGAAACATATTTCGGACCTTCCATTGTAAACCTGCAAGGAAAAAGGGAAAAATGAGTTTTAACGAAATTTAATGGGGATAATTCTATCGCTGTAATAAGTTTGCGCGGTAAATTGGAGAATGTGTGTGAAAAACGGAAAGAGGAAAAATTAAAACGTTAAATACGAGTTGTTACACTTTTTTCTCGTTCTTCTATGAACACAAAAGTATTAAGCATCGTGTGGTGGCAAAAATTTCAATCAAATAGATGAAATGTTGCTACACAGAAAACAGAAGAGTTCAAAGAGTGGAACATCGGTCATACAGACCGACAAATGCGTGATACTTTTAGGAACACCGGTCTGGGAGACCGGCAAAAATTTGACACTTTTAGGAACACCCGGTCTGTCAGACCGGGAGGGGAATGCATTTTTTCGGAACACGGTCTCACAGACCGACAATACGTAACAAAAATTCTACTTACTTGAAAACAATGCATGCGCCGACAATACGTTGTTGGCCAGCTGCGGTTCGGGACCCGACTGAAGATTACTGGGCTTCTCCCCACCCTCACGAACAATGCAGCGCCGTTAGCATTGTTAATGTCAACTATGGCGGTATCTCAGACCGATGTTCCGTTCAAAGGGTTAAACCTCGTCCACACATGCTGTTCGTCTCCTCTCCGTAGGCACTGATTAATGATGTAAACATTTGCATAAGGCAGCACTCATCCTGCAAGTTGTTCAAAACTACATATTGGGTTTCGGAGAGACAAAAAAGTGTGATTTTACCCTTTGTTGGCGAGACAGGTGGCCCGTTCGCTGTAACGACGTTACCGCGTGCAGCATATGCGTGTGTTCGATTCCTTGTGACTAACTGGTCCGCCCACTATACACCCCTGACTAAATAAATTATTGAGTGGCACATGAAGATGCAAACTAGTTGTACAATTACAGGTACATTATTACATTATACAAGGTGAGTCACCCAACATTACCGCTGGATATATTTCGTAAACCACATCAAATACTGACGAATCGATTCCACAGACCGAACGTGAGGAGAGGGGCTGGTGTAATTGGTTAATACAAACCACACAAAAATTCACGGAAGTATGTTTTTTAACACAAACCTACGTTTTGTTAAGTGGAACCCCGTTAGTTTTGTTAGCACATCTGAACATATAAACAAATACGTAATCAGTGCCGTTTGTTGCATTGTAAAATGTTAATTACATCCGGAGATATTGTAACCTAAAGTTGACGCTTGAAACCTCCGACGTTCAGTTGCGTGTTGTAACAAAGACGGGCCACGGTCGGCGAGCAGCATCTGCAGGGACATGTTTACGATGACGACCGTGTTTACGAGTGTGGCTGTAGTGCACTGTTGTGGTTTGGTCTAGCTGTCGCAGCTAGTGGAACACGCCCGCCGGGGTACGCACCGCAGGCGTTACCATAGTCAGCACTGGGAGGAACTGAAGTATAAAGACGCAGGCAGCTTATTTCCTCTTAGTGTGAAAAGAGAGAACACCAGGAACATCTGCGTCGTCGCATAGGTAACAGCACAGAGCAACCACAACGCCCTTCTATGACGGGGCTATGTGTAGTAACTTCACCTAGGGATGAAACCAAAGGCATTTCAGGCTGCATTAGAGAAGGAACGCTCTGAAGCTCTGCAGATACACATTAAGCCAGCCAAGAACGCTGCCAGGGTCAGAATACCGGAGCACATTCGGTTATCTGCACGGGGGGAATCATATCATCGACTGCCGTAAAACATCAAAGTTAAGCCACGCCATCTGCATCGGTGATACCGATGGATGTACTAGTTGCAAGATGCCCTCGTGATTACAACGAAGTTTCTACAGCCGCTGCCACCTTGGAGCCCACTGCTACGAGTCCGCAGCTGCCTGGCTGCGCAAAGAACTGCCAGCCACAACGGCGACTGAAGATGAGGGCTGGACCGATCTTCCGTGAAGAGCGAAGAGTATATAATGACCGACTAGGCGAAAGTATTGTAATTCATCATGGCACAAATTACAGTGTACTAAGGTAATGCCACAAACGTGTGAAACTTGAATGTTCACAGTGGACGTCAATTTTACGATTTTATTTGTGACACGCCAACCAGCTGCGCCCACACTTAGACAAACACCACCTTACTGGAGCCGGTTTCTTACAGCCTAAAATGCCTGGCAGACCCACTTCCCTTCTTCCTCAGGTGCAGCGAATTCGGAGTTTATGGAATGGGATGCTTTTCCACCTCCAGAACCACTGACTTTTAGCACAGACCCAGACTTAACCCCACCTCCAGCTGACACCGCCATCAGCACCATGCCAATCCATAGCCCCGCCACAAGCAGAGGACACAGTGGCACCTGACGTCACATTGGATAGCGCACCTTTGCACGTATAACTAGACCACATACGCCTGCCCCGTTCCAACATGGTGGTCACGATACCAGCAGGAAATTTCCAATCCTATTAGCCCGTTATAAGGGGAGGCATGTTATATCTGTGTAATCCGACAACAAGGTATATATCTGCTATCAACGACTCCTGCGGCGTATGGTCTGGAATTGTCAGATGCGGCCGTTAAGCTCGGCGGTCCCCTTAGCGCGATTTGCGAGGAGTACTGTATGTGCTGGCACAGGACTTCGCCCTCTCCCTTCCTTTCATCCGATACAAACCAAACCAAACGCTACAGTCACCCTCGTCAAAGTACAGAGATTTCACATTTCATGACAAGTCGGAGAAAGGCAATCTACGCCTCCACTAAGGGCTTGCCATGAGCGGCAGTGCAGGATTCCTGCATTTGCTTCTCTAGGTCCATATACTGAGGATGACGTCCATATATACACTCCTGGAAATTGAAATAAGAACACCGTGAATTCATTGTCCCAGGAAGGGGAAACTTTATTGACACATTCCTGGGGTCAGATACATCACATGATCACACTGACAGAACCACAGGCACATAGACACAGGCAACAGAGCATGCACAATGTCGGCACTAGTACAGTGTATATCCACCTTTCGCAGCAATGCTGGCTGCTATTCTCCCATGGAGACGATCGTAGAGATGCTGGATGTAGTCCTGTGGAACGGCTTGCCATGCCATTTCCACCTGGCGCCTCAGTTGGACCAGCGTTCGTGCTGGACGTGCAGTCCGCGTGAGACGACGCTTCATCCAGTCCCAAACATGCTCAATGGGGGACAGATCGGGAGATCTTGCTGGCCAGGGTAGTTGAGTTACACCTTCTAGAGCACGTTGGGTGGCACGGGATACATGCGGACGTGCATTGTCCTGTTGGAACAGCAAGTTCCCTTGCCGGTCTAGGAATGGTAGAACGATGGGTTCGATGACGGTTTGGATGTACCGTGCACTATTCAGTGTCCCCTCGACGATCACCAGTGGTGTACGGCCAGTGTAGGAGATCGCTCCCCACACCATGATGCCGGGTGTTGGCCCTGTGTGCCTCGGTCGTATGCAGTCCTGATTGTGGCGCTCACCTGCACGGCGCCAAACACGCATACGACCATCATTGGCACCAAGGCAGAAGCGACTCTCATCGCTGAAGACGACACGTCTCCATTCGTCCCTCCATTCACGCCTGTCGCGACACCACTGGAGGCGGGCTGCACGATGTTGGGGCGTGAGCGGAAGACGGCCTAACGGTGTGCGGGACCGTAGCCCAGCTTCATGGAGACGGTTGCGAATGGTCCTCGCCGATACCCCAGGAGCAACAGTGTCCCTAATTTGCTGGGAAGTGGCGGTGCGGTCCCCTACGGCACTGCGTAGGATCCTACGGTCTTGGCGTGCATCCGTGCGTCGCTGCGGTCCGGTCCCAGGTCGACGGGCACGTGCATTTTCCGCCGACCACTGGCGACAACATCGATGTACTGTGGAGACCTCACGCCCCACGTGTTGAGCAATTCGGCGGTACGTCCACCCGGCCTCCCGCATGCCCACTATACGCCCTCGCTCAAAGTCCGTCAACTGCACATACGGTTCACGTCCACGCTGTCGCGGCATGCTACCAGTGTTAAAGACTGCGATGGAGCTCCGTATGCCACGGCAAACTGGCTGACACTGACGGCGGCGGTGCACAAATGCTGCGCAGCTAGCGCCATTCGACGGCCAACACCTCGGTTCCTGGTGTGTCCGCTGTGCCGTGCGTGTGATCATTGCTTGTACAGCCCTCTCGCAGTGTCCGGAGCAAGTATGGTGGGTCTGACACACCGGTTTCAATGTGTTCTTTTTTCCATTTCCAGGAGTATATATACTACTGCCCATTAAAATTGCTACACCAGGAAGAAATGCAGGTGATAAACCGGTATTCATTGGACAAATATATTATACTAGAACTGACATGTGATTACATTTTCACGCAATTTGGGTGCATAGATCCTGAGAAATCAGTACCTAGAACAATTACCTCTGGCCATAATAACGGCCATCATACGCCTGGGCATTGAGTCAAACAGAGCTTGGATGGCGTGTACAGGTACAGCTACCCATTCAGCTTCAACACGATACCACAGTTCATCAACAGTAGTCACTGGCATATTGTGACGAGCCAGTTGCTCCGCCACCTTGGACCAGACGTTTTCGATTGGTGAGAGATCTGGAGAATGTGCTGGCCAGGGCAGCAGTCGAACATTTTCTGTATCCAGAAAGGCCCATACAGGTCCTGCAACATGCGGTCGTGAATTATCCTGCTGAAATGTAGGGTTTCGTAGGGATCGAATGAAGGGTAGAGCCACGGGTCGTTACACATCTGAAATGTAACGTCCACTGTTCAAACTGTCGTCAATGCGAACAAAAGGTCACCGAGGCGTGAAACTAATGGCACCCCATACCATCACGCCAGTATGGCCATGACGAATACACGCTTCCAATCTGCGTTCACCGCGATGTCGCCAAACACGGATACGACCATCATAATGCTGTAAACAGAACCTGGATTCATCCGAAAAAATGACGTTTTTCCATTCGTGCACCCAGGTGCATCGTTGAGTACAGCATCGCAGGCGCTCCTGTCTGTGATGCAGCGTCAAGGGTAAACGCAGCCATGGTCTCCGAGCTGATAGTCCATGCTGCTACAAACGTCGTCGATCTGTTCGTGTGGATGGTTGTTGTCTTGCAAACGACCCCATCTGTTGATTCACCGATCGAGACGTGGCTGCACGATCCGTTACAGCCATGCGGATAAGATGCCTGTCACCTCGACTGATAGTTATACGAGGCCGTTGCGATCCAGCACGGCGTTCCGTATTACCCTCCTGAACCCACCGATTCCATATTCTGCTAACAGCCATTGGATCTCGACCAACGTGAGCAGCAATGTCGCGATACGATAAACCTTAATCGCGATAGGCTACAATCCGACCTTTATCAGTGTCGGAAACGTGATGGTACGCATTTCTCCTCCTTACACGAGACATCACAAGAACGTTTCAGCAGGCAACACCGGTCAACTGCTGTTTGTGTATGAGAAATCGGTTGGAAACTTTCCTCATGTCAGCACGTTGTAGGTGTCGCCACCGGCGCCAACCTTGTGTGAATGCTCTGAAAAGCTAATCATTTGCATATCTCAGCATCTTCTTCCTGTCGGTTAAATTTCGCATCTGTATCACGTCATCTTCGTGGTGTAGCAATTTTAATGGCCAGTAATGTATATAGCTTATGTCCTTATGAATGTTTATTAGAGCATCATGTAAAAATGTGTAATAAATCGGTCGAGAAACTATCGATATTTTTGGTAACAACGCTCAGCAACCACTTTTCTGTACATTGTGGTACAGGTGACAGATTTGTTCTATTTTCGTACGAGTTGCTAATATCGAAAGACTGTCTTGAGGAAATCGCTGAGTGTACTGTGTTTTTCTAAGAGATTTGCAAAACAGATTTTCGATACAACGTCGAAACCTATCACTACTTTAAAGTCAATAGTTAGAACCAGTGTAGGTACCTAACTGCTTTCAGGAAGTTTCCGACATGCGACTTCTGGATTGGAATATGTACCCAGCTAACAGTACATACGTGCGGTAGCGTTCTCGCTTCCCACGCCCGGGTTCCCGGGTTCGATTCCCGGCGGGGTCAGGGATTTTCTCTGCCTCGTGATGGCTGGGTGTTGTGTGCTGTCCTTAGGTTAGTTAGGTTTAAGTAGTTCTAAGTTCTAGGGGACTGATGACCATAGCTGTTAAGTCCCATAGTGCTCAGAGCCATTTGAACCATTTGAACAGTACTTACAGCACCTTCCACTGGCTACCAATAATTTCCACCGACAATCTTGGCAACAAGAAAAATGGAATACCGTTTAAAGTCTATAGATTGAAAGATATCCGAAAATATCACACTCCAATTTCCACGGTAACAAATGGAATTTATTTGCTTCAGTGAAGTCTCACCAAGTCCCTTTAGCTCACTGAAAACCATTTCCAAGTAGTTAATGGCTGCATGCTCTCGTTTAACTTACCTCTTCCTATAGATCACTTGTACCCTCATTAAAAGGCAACAGTCGGTTAGGAAACCGGAAAAGGACTAAACGGCTTAATACGCCTGAACAGAAATACATTTCTCATTCTTGTACTCACTCCGTATTTCAAAAGTAACTTCGTTTAATCACGAATGAATTCGAATCCCCGAACTTAGTTAAGCACTTTGAAACATCAATATTGCCCTACAGAACTGCCGCGTGTAGCCTCCCCGATTCCGCGAGCTCCAAACTGTGTCGCTTTCTATTGAGTCATTTTGTTTTTTGAAACACTGACAGGATGGTTGATATGATATATTTTCTATAAACCGATTGAAAATGTTCCTGATGTTATGCTTTCTGAAATTTTAATCTTTGTTTATCGTAGTTGGACATCTGTCTTCGAATCAGCTTTTTTTGTTTTTGAATCTTGAGGTATTTATTCAACCTCCATGAAATCTTACTAAAATTTTTTCAGGCTTTCATTATTTCCTCTGTTGCTTCGTCATATTTGATCTTCCAGCACCAGTGCTTTCTGCTGCTTAGAGGTTGACGTACTCGATGGAGGATTCGGGGATATTTCCGAACTCTGTCAAATGCACGGTAGTTGTTTTGTTGACTTTTTTATGATTTTTTTCCTTATTGAACTCGGGTATTATGGGTTTGGTCTAAGGATTTTTTTAATGTGGGATATTCCGGTGTAATTTTAATTGAGTTTTATTTTTAGGAGATGGTGCACTGATTCAAATAAACCACCTCTTATTTTTACATTGAGAATATCTGCTGCGTTTGAGGACACATGGTCTACCTGCTATTCCTCGTAGGTACTGTTGGTTGACTTCATGCTATGTAATGTGCTCTTGTATTTCTGGATTTGTGTTGACATTATTCTGAGACTACAATTTCACAGGATTATTCATTCATTCACTGTTCCCTGTCTCTCTCTTTTCCAAGTTGTGCAATAAATTTGCCCAATAGAATTTTCACAGCTTAGGATATCTTATATCTGGCCTCCTTTAGTTGAGCGCAAAAGTCGTCCACTTTCTGACGATGTTCCTTCCACTCACCTGAAGGTGCATTTGTGTTCATCGGTATACAAGTCTTTTTTGCCTGATATAATTGAGAATGTCGTAGTACACAGTTCTCAGGTAGAGTGAAAGTCGATCACAGAGGCTCTGATGGTCGTATGGGTTACGAAGTCTCTGCAAACTGTTTTAGGTATTTCTCGTTGATCTCCCCGGCAGGTATTCCCTTGTAGACTTTACAGTTTCCTATCTCAAAACTTTTTTCATCTACGAAACGTATCTGCTGCATTGCAAGAATTTCAGTTTCGAATTTTTCTACAATGCCTGTAAACTGCTTGAATGTTTCCATTCAGGGACCGATGGACTTTGTAATCTGGTCCCTTCAACACCCACAAACCAACCAACCGTTCCCATTCTGAGTACAGTGGTTGTGTTACGTATTCTGATGTAGTGTCTGTTGTTAGAGAATTTGAGAACGCCTAACTCATTTTCGCACAATGAAGCTGGTCTCAGACTACCCGATGGGCAGGAAAATTAAGTCGCTTGAGTTATGCAATTGGTGTTTTACTAATTTTTATTATACTGTTCTTATTATTTTTGTTATATTAAGATGAAAAAGTTTATACATCTCTGAATATGACATATAAACAGAAAAAATGTGTTTATACTTTCTCTAGCAGACAACTGGCAAAAACATCGATTGACTGCATCAATGAAAGTAAAAAAAAGCGTTCAATACCAACATCCTCTAGGGAACATCAGCATCTATAGTTCCCTTGTCTTATATTAGTAATCCTAGATACGTGAATTTGTTAATATTTGGAAATTTGAGACATTCCTCTTGGACATTGTCAATCTGTAACCTGGCTGTAGAACTGTAACATGGAATGATTTCTGATTTAGTCCTACTGATGCGTGCCACGACTTACTAATGCCTTAATCCAGTTCTCCAGTCCCTCTTTCTTTTCTTCCCTCGAGACTGTGCGTACTTGCAGCAGGTGGCCGAACATTCCAGAGGGGTGTCTACCGGCCAATATGCCAGGCACACGTTTCATTTTTTCCAGAATAATACTGCCTGTGAAAACCCTTTTGAATCCTCACGGAATCAAGGTTGGATATCCCGCAGGAAAATGTTTTCCTTTAAGAAGTGTCGTATGGCATTGAATCAACAGCTTTCGGAAAGCTTAGCAAGAGTTGCGAGGTCCACTTTCTCTCGTGATTCGGTGGATGGTGACAGTTTCATTTTGTAGTGTCTAGACAGCTTGCAACGTCTCTAGCCATTTTTGAAATACAATGATTAACGTATGTATTGTAACTGTAAATGATCGTGCTGCGTTTTGCCGAACAGGATAGATAAGGCTATGTTAGTGGTGTTACATACGCAAGGATGGAGAGTTTTTGTATCAGACGTGTTAAAGACGACAGCCATTACATAAGGACACAGGCTCTTTGGAACTAACAATGTACGTGTAAATTCTGTTCACTTACAAAAAAATGACAGTGATTTGCAACACTATAAGCAGTGTTAGAACTAATTTGCAAATTTCCATATTTTAACACTGCAGTAATATTTTTTAGAATCACGAAAATTTTAAAAGTATTCTTACCTTGCTCTACAAATAGGTCAATAGTAAGTAGAAATTAATTCGTGGAAAATTTAAGTAGGATATCTTAGGTTTTGTTGCCTCATATTAAAGTACACTTCACTGCACATGTGAATTAATATTACTCAAAACAACACGAGGTATTGTCATTGACTTCATCTGTCATGAATTAAGTACTGCTACAGCAGCTATTGGAAACTTGTAAGTGACATGTAGTAGGCCAGTTAATTTAATGATGAAGCATCAGTGCGTTACAGACCTGGTGCAGGTTAAGAATGAAGGTACAGTAGCTCGACGTATATGAAATGTCACTGAATTACCTTTGGAACATATACACTATGTGATCAAAAGTATCGGGACACCCCCAAAACCATATGTTTTTCGTATTAGGTGCATTGTGATGCCACCTACTGCCAGGTACTCCGTATCAGCGGCCTCAGTAGTCATTAGACATCGTGAGGGAGCAGAATGGAGAGGTCCGCGGGACTCACGGACTTTGAAAGTGGTCAGCTGATTGGGTGTCACTTGTGTCATACGGCTGTACGCGAGATTTCCACGCTCCTAAACATCCGCAGGTCCTCTGTTTCCGATGTGATAGTGAAGGGGAAACATGAAGGGACACATATAGCACAAAAGCGTACAGGCCGACCTCGTCTGTTGACTGATAGAAACCGCCGACAGTTGAAGAGGGTCGTAATGTGTAATAAGCAGATTCCAAAGTGCATTAGGATCCACTGCAAGTACTATAACAGCTAGGCGGGTAGTGAGGAAACTTGGATTTCGTGGTCGAGCGGCTGCTCATAAACCACACATCACGCCGGCAAATGCCAAACGACGTCTCGCTTGGCGTAAGGAGCGTAAACATTGGAAAAACGTTGTGTGGAGAGACGTATCACAGTACACAGTGTTGCGATGGCAGGGTGTGGGTATGGTGAATGCCCGGTGAACGTCATCTGCCAGCATGTGTAGTGTTAACAGTAAAATTCGGAGGCGGTGGTGTTATGGTGTGGTCGTGTTTTTCATGGAGGGGGATTGCACCCCGTGTTGTTATGCGTGGCACTATCACAGTACAGGCCTACATTGATGTTTTTAGCACCTTCTTGCTTCCCACTGTTGAAGAGCAATTCGGGGATGGCGATTGCATCTTTCAACACGATCCAGCACCTGTTCATATCGCACGGCCTGTGGTGGAGTGGTTATACGACAATAACATCCCTGTAATGGACTGGCCTGCGCAGAGTCCTGATTTGAATCCTATAGAACGCCTTTGGTATGTTTTGGAACGCCGACTTCGTGCCAGGCCTTACCGACCAACATCGATACCTCTCCTCAGTGCAGCATTCCGTGAATAATGGGCTGCCATTCCCCAAGAAACCTGCCAGCACCCGATTCACTGTGGTCGAGTGGTTCTAGGCGCTACAGTCCGCAACCGCGCTGCTGCTACGGTCACAGGTTCGAATCCTGCCTCGGGCATGGATGTGTGTGATGTCCTTAGGTTAGTTAGGTTTAAGTAGTTCTAAGTCTAGGGGACTGATGACCTCAGATGATAAGTCCCATAGTGCTTAGAGCCATTTGAACCATTTGAATCCGATTGAACGTATGCCTGCGAGAGAGTAAGCTGTCATGAAGGCTAAGGGTGAGCCAACATCATACTGAATTCCAGCATTACCGATGGAGGACACCACGAACTGCAAATCAGTCAGTAGTCCTTACTGCAAGTCACATAACGATGTGTCAGCCGAAACTCTGCTTTTTAAGTCTCCTCGCCGAGACAACTCGTTTCAGACTGGTATCAGTTTCGTGCAGTTGTCTCACTTGTCGTATTCTGGCAGCTTCCCCGAAACAAGATTTCTTCCTTAGCAAAGGTTTTCAATCTCTACAATCACTACTGTACGCAAGCAAATACGTCTACACATTATTTTTGGTAAAACGATCAGTTCAAATCGAATGGTATGCGTATACAACAAATATAAATAGAAATAGCACTTTACAGTGTCAGTTAAGAAAGAATCAGTGGTACACGTTAAAGATAAATCAGATAATACGATTTGTAAGTGTAATGTTGTGTTGTATGTGTTACAAGATCAAATAAATTAAGTTCATCAAGTCTTTCACGCAAGACCTAGTGTCAACAGAGAACATCAGTTTGTTTGGCCAGCATGGTTTGTCCAAAATCGTCTCCATCTTATGATACTCAGTATAACGATAGGACTTTGCCGGGACTGTAAAATATAAGGAGTACGGAGTACTCCAGCAACGACTTCTAACTGAGCTGCTATTTCCCAGAGAGGGAAACGTGAGGTCCGTACACAACAGTGTTGAAACTTGGGGAACCCCGGCAGGTTCCCACGGTACGGAATACGACGATGCTGTGATTTCGCCAACGCCAGTTTCGCACAATTCCTCAGAAACGCGAGAATTTCCAACAGTGCCCTGTATTTCCCTGTTCTGCGGATGTCCTAACGGGAAATTCGCAGCCATTCTGAAAATGAGATTTTCTTTCATAAAAGACCTGTTCGTGTTTCTTAATGTAGTAGAATGATGGACATACCAAGCCCCTATTGATGTAGGCACCCCTCAGCCGAACATGTTTTATCTCCTGAAGCCTTGTCACCAATTACCACAACCTAAGAATTCACATTGTATCTTGGAGGAAAATACTAGTAGCTCAAGTGGATGTACAAGATAGCCTATAGCAGGAGTTTACAAAATATCATCAAAGTTGCGCTGTCAAGCACAGGGCGTACCCACTCGTCATGGCGCACTTTAAATCGAGTGTACCAACAAACGTGACTTGTGTATAAGATACTCAAGCGAGACTATCCTCAGCCTGAGGGTTGGTTTCAACACCACAGATCTTTGCTGATCTTGTCGTATGAACTGAGCTATAGAGCCACACACTAAAATTGTATCAGAAGGAAGGTAGCAAATAACAAAATTGAACTTATTCTGTTATATAGTTGGAAGAATATATAATTAACAAGTGTGCTTACCTCTACTTACTTTTTATTTAACGAATAATATTTTTAGCAAACTGACAGTACTGCTATGGGTATCACTCTGTTTCCCATAGTAGCTAATCTTCTTATGGAAGACTTCGGGGAAAAAAACACTTCAGTCAGCGGTTTAGAAAGCAAAATTTTCTGGAGATATGTGGACTACAGCTTTGCAGTTTGGCCACATGGGACAGCAACGCTTCCTGTATTTCTGTAACACCTTAACTGCCACTATCCGAGCGTTTTATTATACAGATCCGTCTTGATCACATAATTTTTTTTACATTTCACTATGACTGGTTTCGGCCATCTTCAGATCTGTCACAAAAACGAAAACAGTGTGTAACCAACTAAGCTAGTATTCTGACGCTAAATCTATAAGTCCTGGTGCTACATAAGAAAGATAAAATGTGTACATCATTAACAAAAAAATGGCTCTGAGCACTATGGGACTTAACTTCTGAGATCATCAGTCCCCTAGAACTCAGAACTACTTAAACCTAACTAACTTAAGGACAACACACACATCCATGCCCGAGGCAAGATTCGAACCTGCGACCGTAGCGGTCCATGATTAACAGCCATGAATACCAGCCACACATACCATAAAATATTCTTATGTAGTATCAACGTCAAACTAAACATGCAGATACATAGTAAATGCTGGTGATGATCAGAATGTGTCTGGTATTTATGCAAGGAAACTGAGGCCAGCAGAGGGCACTATAGCTAGGATACATGGTTAACCAGTGTTGCAATTGTAATAGTTAAAATGTTGTATGCGTAGTCATTAAGGGGGGTAGGACGTCAAACGGGGTGACTTGGAGCAGGAAAGGCGCCACAAGACATTTTAATTTCCATTGTCTTTACTTTTACAAATACATTGATAAAACTTTGTCAGCATGACCAGGAAGGATTCAGGATTCACACTCATAGTAGTGCAAGTTCAAAAACATAACAAAATACATTTTTTTACATGTGAAATTTCATCATTTTTTTCACTTGCTATTGGCTGCATTTGTTGTTATAGGTACACTTTTCGTCATAAGTAAGAGAGATTCTTCGATGAATTTTGCACAGAATACAAACCATACTTGTAGGTGTATGAAACTCTATAATTTACTTAATTTACGAAAAAATTAACGAGCTGTTACATTTTAAACTTCATGTTTAGAAAAAACTCAAATTTTATAGTTAATTATCTCAATTTTTACCACAGCCTTTAATGGATTTGGAAAATTCTAGTTTCATACACCTGTAAGTGTGGTTTGCATGCTGTCCAAAATTCACCGAAGAATCTCTCTTACGTATGAAGAAAAGTGTACCTATAGCAACAAATGCAGCCAATAGTAAGTGAAAAAATGATGAAATTTCACATGTAAAAAAAATGTATTTTGTTGTGTTTTTGAACTTCAACTGCTGTGAATGTGACCCCTGAATCCTTCCTGGTCATACTGACAAAGTTTTATGAATTTGTTTGTAAAGATGTAGACAGTGGAAATTAAAATGTCCTGTGGTGCCTCTCCTGCTCCAGGTCGGCTCGTTTGACGTCCTACCCTCCTTAATTAAAATTACTCACGTAGCAAAACGAGGGCCTGAGAATAAAACATGTACTGACGTACTCCACGTGCAATTGGATCCATAGTTAAAATCCAGGTAAAACGTGCAAATATTAACAATGTGAAGCTTCTAGCCTGGCAAGGTAAAACATACAGTTGTATAAACGCCAGTATAAAAAGTACTTTTATACAACTGTGTATGCGGGCGCGGCAGTGTTCCTACACAAGATACTTGTCCATAATCATCTCTCCAACCACTAGAACATATAAGACTATGGCGGTCACTGTTTCTAACCACCTTGGTGCCATTACTTTTGTTGCATCATATTTGAGCCCAGATCTACCACTTCTTGAATCGCACCCCCGTACCTTGACATAATGTGGCAAACTCATTGTTTGAACGCGATATCATGGCGGCCGATGCTGCTTTCAGACAAAGACCACCTCTGACTGCCCTTCATCTTATGTCCAACAGATGCTCCAACGGAAGCATGGGCAGTCGGCTCCAGGTTTGAATGGCATCTTAACCGACTATCTCCGCCAGCTCCCACGCAAGCCATTGGTCTTATTTACAAGCGTCCTGAACCAGTGTCTGAGAGCTGGCCTTTTTCCCCTGCAGTGAAAGCACACAAAAGCCCTCGAACGATCCTACTGTCCTTACTAACAACAGGCCCTTAGCCTTCTGAATACCATGGCAAGGTTCTAGAATCTTTGATCCTCCCTCACATTTTCCAGTCTGAGGCGGCGGCTGGGCCAATCTGTCTGGAAGAGTTAGGATTCGCTTCCTACCTGTCGGCCCACCTACAAGTTCTTAGAATCACGGAACTTGTCAGCAAGGGCTTTAACTCCGCCATGTCGACGCCAGCGATTTTCCTAGACCCGCAAAATGAATACGACAAGGTTTGGCAGGATAATCTTGTGTACAAAATTCTGAGACAGGTGACCATCCCCAACAGCTATGTCAAGATCGTGGATAATTTCCCCCATGATAGAACATTCTTGGTTACTCAGCAAGGAAAACGCTCAAGCTTACATCGCATGTCGATGGGCATCCCTCAAGACTCTGAGTTATCCGCCATCCTCTTTAACATTTATGTTAATGAAATGCCAATCATCTTCTCGCTTCCCGCGTCCGGGTTCCCGGGTTCGATTCCCGGCGGGGTCAGGGATTTTCTCTGCCTCGTGATGACTGGGTGTTGTGTGATGTCCTTATGTTAGTTAGGTTTAAGTAGTTCTAAGTTCTAGGGGTCTGATCACCATAGATGTTAAGTCCCATAGTGCTCAGAGCCATATGCCAATGATCCCACACTACCGCTGGTGCAATACACTGATGATACAGCGCTGTATACGACCGACCGGAACACAAACCAGCTCATTGCTCGTCTCCACTGCCAGGTGGACGCGACAGTCACCTGGGGTCGTTCAAACAAGATTGCCCTCAATGCCGCCAAAACTACGACAGTCTACTTCACCAAATGGCACCGAATCCTCAGCCGCAACATCACTACTGCAGGCGTCAAGGTCCCATGGTCTCCTGATATCAAACATGTAGGTGGGTTGGTTGGTTGGTTTTGGGGAAGGAGACCAGACAGCGTGAAACATGTAGGTGCCCTGATGGATAAAAGACTGCTCTTCCATCGACTTGCAGAGTACGTTACCCAAAAAGGACAGAAGCTGATAAAAGCATTGTAACCAATGTTCAACAGCAGGGAACTGAACCTAGAAACCAAGCTCCGGTTGTACCGAATGGTCGTCCACCCTTCGCTCACCCATTGCTCCACTGCGTGGCCACGATTAGTGCCTCCCAGATGCAGACCCTCCAGAGCCTGCAGAATAAGGTGCTTCGGTGGAACCTGCATGTCCCTCCCCTCACGAGGGTAGCTACCTTCCACAAGGAAACAGACATGGTTACTCTGACGACGTCCATTCCAGAGGAGGCCAGGTGTTTCTATGACAAAGTGGATGCCCTGCGCGACGTAGTCACTTGCTTACAAAACATTGGCACCACTACTCCCCAGCACTGGCACCGCCACACTGCTCCTCCCACGATCCTTCTGGAATCATATTCAGACCATGGCTAACGATAGCCCTGTTACGACCATTAATAAAGTATCAGTCTTGATATGACCATTCGATATGTGGCGACCATCATACGATCACCAATATCGGTGACAATGTAGTTGTGTCACCTATTGTCTGCTGCCTTGAACTTTCACCGTCGGAGGGTGGTATGGCAAAGTCCCATCGCCATATCTTCAACGTGCACTCGAATGATGTCACTAGGATGACTTCGTTAGAGTATAGAAGAATTTAACCCTCACACCAAGACAGTAACCGAGATCCATTGGTGACGCTATACCTCAACCTACAACAAACACACACACACACACACACACACACACACACACACACACACACACACACACACACACACAAAGAAAGGCAACACGCCAGTACCACATGTAGATGTCGAACAGCTGTCTCTTTGAAATATTTTGCAGATTTCCCACTATTATCTGACGTGACGCCCTTGAACCATTGAAGCATAGCTGATTAATTTTGTACGTGAGTTGGCGGAATACAGGGTGTAAAATATAGCACATATGGCTCATACCAGACTGCCTCAGCTCTATTCCAGATTTCTTTGACAGTAACGGCTGGCTAATGCTAACGTGTCAGTCTCCTCTACAACCCATGATCGGATATTGCCAATGGTTGAGAATTTTGCAGAATGTGGTGTCCAGGGTGACAGTCGAATGTCTTCAGTATCGATATAGCTTAGGACAGGAAGGGAAATATTCGATCTTGTGTTACCTTGTTGAAAGATAATATCGACTTCGAAGAGAAGGTACAAATACTGGCTTTAACACATCAAAAGTGTTGCAGGTACGCTCCAGACGTAATCGTTCTGTGTACCCGATGACACCCAATGTCGTCCAGTCAAGTGCTGGACGCATATGACAAGAGAAATGCATTCGGGACACCTTCGTCTGCCTCCATAGCTGTTGCACTGCTGTGTGCAAACCGTGATTCGTCTAAAATTAGGACGTGACCCAATTCTTCCATCCAGTGTCTGATGCACCGCTGTCACCCCAACAATCTAGACTGCTTCCTCAACGAAAACTGCAATAATAATCGTCATGAAACTTCCTGGCAGATTAGAACTGTGTGCTGGACGGAGACTCGATCTCGGGACTTCTGCCTTCCGTGCGTAAGTGCGCTACCGACTAAGCTACCCAAGCACGACTCACGATCCGTCCTCACAGCTTCAATTGTTCCAGTACCTCGTCTCTTACCTTCTGAACTTCACAGAAGCTCTTCTGCGAACCTTGCAGAACCAGCATTCCTGGAAGAAAGGATATTGCGGAGAATGGCTTAGCCACAGCTTGGGTAGCTCAGTCGCTAAAGCACTTGCCCGCGAAAGGCAAAGGTCCCGATTTCGAGTCTCGGTCCAGCACGCAGTTTTAATCTGCCAGGAAGTCTCATATCAGCGCACACACTGCTGCAGAGTGAAAATTTCATTCTGGAATCATCGTCATGCTTACAACCTCTGGAGATCCAGACTTGGTAGCAGAATGCGTGTGGAAACCCCTGTTACTGAAAGCAAGCTCACTTTCTGATCGTAAGCACATGACATATCTGTACCATCCTGCGACCAATAAGTCTGTGCTATCGGACGCTAAGCGCGCGGAGTCATAGCGATCCTACATGGCGATGAGAATGATCGATACCGTGTTCGTCAACCAAGCATTGCGTTCATCAGAGGAAGCGGTTAATTGTCTCAGTGCTGCTACTATTGAATTCGACACATGCTGGTGGATATTTCTCCGTCTTGCAAGAGGCGTATATCGTATAATCATGAAATGTAATACGGTGAGAGAACTATCGTACTGCAAACGCCACGTTTTCAAGGGACAGCGGTTTCAGTTGAAACAAAACTTACGAACCAGCACTCAATTTATTAAGATTTCGTCGACTATAACACCCGTCAACGCTGGGAAACGCCGGGAGAATGAGCATTTCACAGAAAATGAGTGCTAGCTCTGGAAACAAAAAAAAACCGTATTGGGCTTCGAGAATTTAGCTCATCTGTAAATACTGGTGCAAGAACAAAAGTAGTTCCAATCTGGTTAGAGTCCAGGCAGTAACAGCACAACTTTCAACGTATTAAGAAGACGACTGGGTTGATCGTCGATATATTATGCGTAAATTGGAAGCAATAACTGGGCTCTACAACCAAAAGCCATCATAAATCAGTCAAACCGAGAAAACCTGAGATTATTCTGTTTTGGAGCCATAAAATTACGAAAGACAATTATAAGGTTTCAGCAATTGAACTAAAGATCTTTACCATTTTAGCGCTGCCACGATAGAGGTTGATTTGGCACCTTGAATGGGTATTCCAGTTGTCTCTGTCTCTTCATAGTTCACCAAGATGTGTCTGTGTGCCTGAGGGCCAGAATGGCCGAGCGGTTCTAGGCGCTACAGTCTGGAACCGCGCGACCGCTACGGTCGCAGGTTCGAATCCTGCCTCGGGCATTGATATGTGTGATGTCCTTAGGCTAGGTTTAAGTAGTTTTAAGTTCTAGGGGACTGATGACCTTAGAAGTTAAGTCCCATAGTGCTCAGAGCCATTTTTTGTCTGTGTGCCAGGCTTCCTCTGTGACCTACCGCTGCCCATATCGTTGTCTACGTCAGATCAAAGCCACCACTAACAAAGAAACCACACAACCCGCAACTTTCTTTCCTTATACAATTAAAGCCCGATGACTAGATTCTATTGCAGTCTGCAACCATTTTCCGATCATCCAAACCGTAAAATGCAGTGAATAAACAATAAAAACTATCATCATTAGCTGTGGTCATGCAGTTACATGCATTCATATTGTGGGCCAACAGGACGTCATCGTGAGCGAGCTACGTTGTAAACTTCAATCTCGCAAGATGATGGTGATAAAGAAGACGAATGGTCACTTACATTACTAAAAATTGCATCAAAAGCCCATTATCTGCAATTGTACGGCAGGTATTATAGTGAGAACAGTGTATCCGAAGGTTACGAGAACTGCAGCTGTTCCATAGTCATCTGTATAAGATTTGCACAAGATGAACAATAAAAGCGAAATGCCAGAAGCCCAACCAGCCTGGCATTTCACTTTTATTCTTCAACTTGTGTCAATTATATAAAGACGACCATTTTATAAGCCAAGCTGGATCTCTCCTTTGTAAGTCAGGCTATGGAACAGTTGCAGTTCTCGTAACCTTTGGATATACTGTGCTATTAAGAAATATGATGCATGCATGTCCGAAGGAACTATGCATCGTACTTCTTTAATAACACAGGCATTGCGATTTCGTATGCATGCGCCAGTACCAGTCCCTAGACTCTCAAAAAATATGTCTTCCTGGGCAGCACTATACATAACATAGAAGTGCTGGTTGCGACACAAGGTCAGGTGCAAATTTGGGGCTGGGTTTGATTCGCGCACAGGTAGCCGAAGCCGTTAAGGCGACCGCTTGCGTTAAGCGGGAAAAATCCGGTTATAGTTCAAGTCCGCAACAAATTTTCACTGTCTTCATTATAATATACGACCTGTAAGTCTGGCGTACAACTGCAAATAATTAACTTTTGATGCGATTTTTAGTAATGCAAATGGCCTTCCACCTTATTTTCTGTCATCTTTCGTGACTATGGTTTACAATCTGGCCCTCTCATGATGAAATATTTATGTACACTACTGGCCATTAAAATTGCTACACCAAGAAGAAATGCAGGCACAAATATATTATACTAGAACTGACATGTGATTACATTTTCACGCAATTTGAGTGCATAGATCCCGAGAAATCAGTACCCAGACCAACCACCTCTGGCCGTAATAACGGCCTTGATACGCCAGGGCATTGAGCCAAACAGAGCTTGGATGGCGTGTACTGGTACAGCTGCCCACGCAGCTTCAACACGATACCACAGTTCATCAAGAGTAGTGACTGGCGTATTGTGACGAGCCAGTTGCTCCGCCACCATTGACCAGACGTTTTCAATTGAAGAGAGATCTGGAGAATGTGCTGGCCAGGGCAGCAGTCGAACATTTTCTGTATCGAGAAAGTCCCGTACAGGACCTGCAACATGCGGTCGTGCATTATCCTACTGAAATGTAGGATTTCGCAGGGATCGAATGAAGGGTAGAGCCACGGGTCGTAACACATCTGAAATGTAACGTCCACTGTTCAAAGTGCCGTCAATGCGAACAAGAGGTGACCGAGACGTGTAACCAATGGCACTCCATACCATCACGACGGGTGATACGCCAGTATAGCGATGACGAATACACGCTTCCAATGTGAGTTCACCACGATGTCGCCAAACACGGATGCGACCATCATGATGCTGTAAACAGAACCTGGAATCATCCGAAAAAGTGACGTTTTTCCATTCGTGCACCCAGGTTCGTCGTTGAGTACACCATCGCAGGCGCTCCTGTCTCTGATGCAGCGTCAAGGGTAACCGCAGCCATGGTCTCCGAGCTGATAGTCCATGCTGCTGCAAACGTCGTCGAACTGTTCGTGCAGTTGGTTGTTGTCTTGCAAATGTCCCATCTGTTGACTCAGTGATCGAGACGTGGCTGCACGACCCGTTACAGCCATGCAGATGAGATGCCTGTCATCTCGACTGCTAGTGATGCGAGGCCGTTGGGATCCAATACGGCGTTCCGTATTACCCTCCTGAACCCACCGATTCCAATTCTGCTAACACTTATTGGATCTCGCCCACGCGAGCAGCAATGTCGCGATACGATAAACCGCAATCGCGATAGGCTACAATCCGACCTTTATCAAAGTCGGAAACGTGATGGTACGCATTTCTCATCCTTACAGGAGGCATCAAAACAACGTTTCAGCAGCAACGCCGATCAACTGCTTTTTGTATATGAGAAATCGGTTGGAAACTTTCCTCATGTCAGGACGTTGTAGGTGTCGCCACGGGCGCCAACCTTGTGTAAATGCTCTGAAAAGCTAAAAGCTTATCATTTGCATATCACACCATCTTCTTCCTGTCGGTTAAATGTCGCGTCTGTAGCACGTCATCTTCGTGGTATAGCAATTTCAATGGCCAGTGGTGTAATTGCATAACTACAACTAATGATAATACTTTTTACTGAATATTCACCCATTTTTACGGTTTGGAAGAGCTGAAACTTGTTGTAAAAAGCAACCTAATTAGTCATTGTGCTTTAATTGTTATAAGGAAAAAATAAATTGCCGTTTAGGCATTAATTTTGTTTGGTTAAACACTTTCTAGTTTATAAATTTAATTTAAGACCGCAATCGGCTCCCTGACAATGTCAGCCTTCACGAAGCTACCTAAATATATTTTACGTCACCTGCATATCAACCGACGTGTCTCGTTTTGGATTAACGGAGAACTGGGAATGAAAGATTCAATTTTATGAAGGTAAAAAAATAACGATACTGTCAGATGGAAATAAAATTAATAACCAAAACAAAATGAGTCTGTTCGAAAGTGTTCATCTTTATACATTTGCGGAAACAAAATTTGCTGCTGGGTAGCATTCGGTATCGCTTTTCTTCACCCAGAGCAGTATGACATCAGTCGAACTTCCTTGTAATGCTGCCCATAAGGTATTCGAGATGCTGCTGTTCGAATGTGACGCACTCCTCGTCGGCGACTTCAACCAGTGTGTGCGCAATGTCGCTAAAACGACGCACTGCAAGTTCTACCTTGTCCTAAGCGAGCGCCGTCGGGTCCATGTCACCTCATACCGCAGGTCTTTACGTTGTTTCTTGCCCTGAAGGAAAGTGGCCACGTGGTGGGCACGGTGTTATCCTACACTGCCGTCTTCAAATACGAACCCATTGCTGAAACGTTGATTGTAGAGCTGATAGTGGGCCAGGGGATTCTGTCTCGACATACTCAAATTATCCGTGATGGGTTATTGGCCGTCCGACACCGCCCAAAACATGACTGAGCCAACTCTCTGCTCAACCTCTAGTTTACAAACCTCTTTGCCGTAAATTAACAACGAACGGAAGGTCTTAGCTTGAAATGTCTCTTCTAGATTGTTGCAAAAATGACTAAAGCAAACAAGTAGCGACATCCTATGATCAAAAGTCCGTAGAGGAATTAGATTTCGTTCAAAAAACACTAACTCTCAAGTCATCAGGAAGAAGAAATATTTTAGAGTAATTTACTACAGACTAATTATTTTATTGAAATGTAATTCCTTAGGCTTCCACGACCAGAGTCAGTTTACGTAAAAGATTTCTGAGTTTGGTTGGTTCAAATGGTTCAAATGGCTCTGAGCACTATGGGACTTACCTTCTGGGGTCATCAATCCCATAGAACTTAAAACTACTTAAACCTAAGGACATCACACACATCCATGCCCAAGGCAGGATTCGAAACTGCGACCATAGCGGTCGCGCGGTTCCAGACTGTAGCGCCTAGAACCACTCGACCGCTACGCCCGGCTCTGAGTTTGGTACCGCCTCATAATGTGTTTTATTGAAACTTTCTCTACATGTTTAATAACTTGCTCCCTCAAACTCACTGAAGCAGCAGCTGTCATCATCTCTTTATTCATGTCAAATTTTTGTAATCCTTGCCATTCGTCATTCAAATACGGATTTATTGCTCGAATTTGCGTACTCGCTATAACCAACTAGAAAGCTCATATCCGTTTGTCCAATATAAAGGTTGGCGCATGTTCCAAAATTCGTCTTACAAGCACCAAAATTTGCATATGTAGTATCTTTGTTGCTTACTTTGTCATAAAAGTAGTTAGGAAGGTTTTTCATTCTAAATGAGACTGATGTAGCAGTTGAACAGCAGCCCGCGATGTTTTGTGGAATGATGTATGATAATGTAATAATTTTCTCTATTTTAAAATATCTGAACAGTCTACTAAATAAAAATGAAACTCTGGGTTCACACAATATTCTCAAGAGATACAAATATCAAACATTTTCAAAAACATCAGGAAGCAATAAAACAATATTTTACATGTCATTCTATGAATCGGGAAACTGTTTGGTTCCGCAAATAACTTGGTTATAAAGCACGCAGATGGAAAAGGTGCATTTAAATTGTGATGGGCTTGAGAACAGTATTATGGAAATATTGCGTAAGACAGGAATGACATGACAGCTGCAGCGTTAGGGGATCATGTCACGCGAAAGGTGCTCTCCGGGAGATTGCAGCATGCCGGTTTCACCCATATTAGATTTATCCCGTAGAACGTGCAGTGGAAGCCAAGCGGACATCACAAGGGAAATAGTACGACAGGAGCTGTAGAAGAGGTACGTTCGTCTTGAAATTCTTATCAATATTCTGTGCTTAACAAGTGCACATGTTCGGCGACGAGGGAACTGGACGACAGATTAATAGGTCATGAGAGAAGATCTGACATTGTTTGAAAACTGAGACCACTCAGTCGTTAACAAATAATTATAGCTTTCAAGTTGGTGTTCTCTTTCACTGCGTAAACAGTGAAAGAAAACACCGACTTGATAGCTGTACTTATTTTTTAATGACCACTTGATGACTGCATCATTTTCATATCTAAAGAAAGGAAACAAAAGGAAAGGGTGCAATACTCCAATCTTAATATAGTAGTGTAAAATCAAAAAGAACGCAGTCAATGTCGCTGCTAAATGTTCTTCCTATGTAACAGTGACAAGTGTCGGGATGTATCATTAAACTAAGTAAAATGTTGCGTGAGGAAATTTAGGATGCCAACAACATAGCAACTTGTTCACTTGTGTAATGTATCAAATGACAAATAATTCCACAAAATGTGAAAAATTTTCTATCATAATGACGTAAAATTAACACTAAAAGTGCAGAGATTTGCAACATTACACTATTACATAAGAAGTACTACAAAGGAAGAGGATGAACATACGTAGGCATTTCGGAAAGTGAGTTACACCTGTAGTCCGAGGCTAAGATTACTACGCATTAAGAGAGCTCATTTCTAGAAGTGGGTTCATGTTCCCGGCTTCGTGCAGACGCAGTTCTACTATGGTAGGGATAACAGGTAAATCACAGACTGCGATTAAAGTGGCGCAGCCACTGCAAACGTACTCCACAGTGGAAATACGCGGAACTGTACTCTTCTTCTGGGCAAAACGTCTGAAATTCTGGTGGCATGTGGACCAAATGCATAATGAAATGGTGCCAGCAAGATTGCACAAAAGTGGGTAATTTTGATAGAGAAGTTCAGGTCTTGTACCATGCGATTTCGGTCTATTTCGGCAACCTGAAGAAGTATCTGGGAGTTGAAAGAGAAATTCGCTTCTTGGTCACGAAGCCATCCAATAACAGCTGTACGAGGGACTGATAGAGCGTTCCAATCGTCGTTACAGGTCTTGTGTCAGGGACTTCGACGTGTAGTGCAGCATTCAATAAAAGTCATTCACCGCGAGTAGTGTGTAAGCCTAGGGAACGATGACCTCAGCAGTCCTTACCACAATTTTCCAAAGTCACTTGGTCTGTAGTAATAACGTGTAACTTAGTTTTTCAAATCCTGTATCATTAACGTTAACGAAATACTTACCATCACTACCATACTTTGTTTTTTACGTGTGATTTACATTGAACGGAATGTGCTGTATTAAGAAATCCATGGTAGTCTATCTGTTTCACATGTTTACCCAGATGATTTGCATTGTTTTGCTATGTTAACAAATCAATTGCAGTATCTCTGTCTGACGTATTCAACAAGGTACTTTGCATTGTGAAATTTAAAATTTTTTGTCGAATTAAATGTTCGAAGAGATTTCTGGATTGCAGCCGGTCATTGTAAGCTTCGCTCCACGATATTTCGACTGGACACATGCCAGTCATCTCCAGGAGAGTCATCGAAGTCGTCGATGGCTGGCCTAAAGATGACTGGCAAGTATCCGGTCAAAATATCGTGGAGCGAAGCTTACAATGACCGGCTGCAATCCAGAAATAACTTCGAACAAAGTGATTTGCATTATTTGACTCCCCCATCTATCAAAACAACTTTCAAAAAAGTTTAATTACTTTGAAAACTGTAGAGGGCTGGACATATACGCTCGTATTAAGCGGCTAAGATGAACGAGTGAAGTGTATAATTGTTTCTATGGATGTACATGGGACAAATAGTAGAGGCAACATTATTTGAAATATTTTCTTGAATATTTAGAGCCAAATTTTCCCAAGAAAAGGGAAAGTGTTAAAGACCAAGTGCTGTATTATTGATTATATGTCGACGACAGGATTATTTTGTTTCGTAACACTCACGTAAACATCGAGTAGACTACATTGGTGATATATACATCATACATCCTAGAGTGCAATGAAAAAAAAAAAAAACAAATCGTCTATTTTGGAGCTTTAAACGTGGCTACGTTCTCAGCGACCGTTACAAGGTAAAATTATTGATTTAAAAATTTCGAAAGTCAACGGTGATCACCTTTAGGAAATAGACGTGCACAGATACTACGATCCAAAACTAAGAAATAAGGTCCCAGTGCGAAACATTTATACTCCGTAAGCCACATTCGAGCGCCTGACGGAGCTTACTTTATCCACGTCTTCACTTTATCCCCCATTTCCTGTTCCATTCACACGAGTAATGCAATACTAAAACAAATAGTCAGCACGTATGTAAAAGGTGGTGTGCGATGGAACCCTCGTTTCGACTTAAGTCAGCCGACTTTGCAGTTCTAAAAACCCTTGCCAATAAATATATATATATAAGCGAAAGTGTAGGCCTATGGGGTATCATTGTCACACTGCAAATCTTCGATAAGACATGCAGGTGCAGTGCGAGAATATTTTTCCACTCAAGCAACGTATTTGGCTTCCTGCACCACTCCCGAGGTATTAGGTGCCTTTCATTATCCTCCTGGTAAGATATTTAAAAATGAATCTAGTGATGGTGGAAATGTTTCTTTTCATTAAACACAAGTACTACACAGACATTACTTTCAATAAACAAATTTTATTTCTCATTTAAATGTTTAAAGAAGAAACTGTTTATTTCCAGGAAGATCACTCCTGATATCTTTAAAAGCTTTCAGTGAAGAAAGACTTATTGCGTCGTTTTAGCTTGAATAAAAATGTGCTGTGTGTTAAACGGAGTGGAAAGAATGAAAATTTAAACATTATGTTATTTATTTAGTATAATAATTGAACTGTTTAATTCTGTAATGTACAAGTTATTTCAGTTTCAACCGCAGTGAGAGGGACTGCTACATAAAAAGTGTAATCCAGTATTATATTGAAACGTTAAACATAACATGCAGCGCAACAGCGTAAATTGTATGTTACATTTGAAGAACGCCCATACTAAGTAGTTATGTCTTAGGAAATTTTACATAAAAGTAGTTGATAATTGATAAACATAGTGAAAAATTTATGTATGGAACTGATAATGAAAATATTAGTATGTTGTAAGTAGGCTGTTTATGTTTTCTTAATGGCAACGTTACGTAGCGCACTGTATGAAAATCACTGGCTGTGCTGTGTGCAGTCGGTGGCTAGTTTGCATTGTTGTCTGCCATTGTAGTGTTGGGCAGCGGCAGCTGGATGTGAACAGCGCGTAGCGTTGCGCAGTTGGAGGTGAGCCGCCAGCAGTGATGGATGTGGGCAGAGAAATGGCGGAGTTTTGATATTTGTAAGAATGGATGTTATGAACTCCTATATATATTATGATTTTTGATGATATTAAGGTAAATACATTGTTTGTTCTCTATTAATATCTTTCATTTGCTAACTATCCCTATCAGTAGTTAGTGCCTTCTGTAGTTTGAATCTTTTATTTAGCTGGCAGTAGTGGCGTTCGCTTTATTGCAGTAGCTCGAGTAACCAAGATTTTTGTGAGGTAAGTGATTTGTGGAACGTATAGGTTAATGTTAGTCAGGGCCATTCTTTTGTGGGGATTTTTGAAAGTCAGATTGCGTTGCGCTAAAAATATTGTGTGTCAGGATAAGCACAGTCTTGTATAATTGTTCAAAGGGGACGTTTCATATGTCGACCCTTAGCAGAGGATACCTCACTGGAATCTTCTGATTTTTTCTTGTAGTTTGTGTAATTAGTGTAGCTTTTGTTTATTGCTAGCGCGTAATTGTAGAGAAAATCTCCTTTGCAGTTGCAGTCTTTCATTGTTGTACAGTAAAACAGTTGTGGCATGCATGTAGATTTGCACAAAGTATTTCGCAGCTGCAATTAACTACATATTATTTTCAGTGCTATGTTAATGTTTCTCTTATTTTTGCTCTTCAAATTGTGCTTTTCTGTGTTGTCGTGTGAAATATTGTGACAATAATGGCGTGTGAAAAACGTAACACTAGGCTCCAAAGTAAACTGAGAAATAATAGTGACGACGAGCGTAGCTTGCCAGCACCACTGTGTAATGAATTAACAGACGTTCAAAGTAGTAATTTGGTAACTGTGCATAGGGAAATGGAGCGGGCTGCAAACAATGGCGTAGACAGTGAAACAGGTAGTGAACAGGGAAGCATTATCGATTGATCGGTCAGCAACAGCTCGCCTCAGGAATCCGAAATGACAGGACACAATTTTGCAAATACTGTAGATTCAGGTTTTGCGTTCTCACCGTTTTCTCAAATGAGTCAAGACACATTTTCCGCTTGTCAAAATGTGAATGTTGCCGTTGCAAATTCACTGCTGAAAAGCACTGAGGAACATGTTCCAGACACCAGTGCATTGTTATTACTATTAATGCGACAAATGGGACAAAAGCTTGAAAAGTTAGACACAATGGAACAAAATCAGAGACAAACACAGCAACAGTTAGACACAATGGAACAAAATCAGAGACAAACACAGCAAAATCTTCAAAAGTTAGACACCACACTTGAAAAAACACGTGAAGATTTAACTACTGAGTTACATAACATTGAATCGAAATGTCAAAAAGTCTGTAATGACGTAAAAACACAAATTTGTGAGCATTTTCAACCTATTTTTTCGCGGCATGAAAATGCATTACAGAATCACGAAGCAGCCATAAAAGAACTGCAAACCATTGTTCATGAAAATCATGAGACCTTGTGGGCTAAAATTGACTCAGTTGCATCTACCGATTCGGTTACGCAACTTGCAAAAAGTCAGGAAAACTTAAAGGACACAGTAGATACGATTTCAACACAAATGGACACTCTGAAACTTGGTTCAGAAAAACACACAGAAGAAATAATTTCACTAACAGATAAAGTAGCCGAACTTTCAGATCAGTTCACTAACTTATCTACAAAAGTAGATGATAATCTGAACGACACAAAACCGGTAGTCTTTAATGACACAGAAGAGTGCGAACAAATTAGGAAATTCAAACAAAATCAGAATCAAATTAATACGCAACACCAAAGAGAAATCCGGGAAGTACAAGATCAGCTGACTCAGGCAATACAAGAATTACGTATTTCAGAGGCCACTCGCGCTCCAATACGGGAAGAGGGACTTAGAAATACGGAACAGCCACAAAATAATAACACAGGACACTTCGGAAATTATGAAAGAAATTGGCAAGGCACACCGAATTTTGAGATGGAACCGCCGAAACGACGTAATAATGACCGACATGCGACTCGCCGACATGATGATTTTGACTATAAGCTGTTCATTACTACACGTAAATTCAAAACATTTAAGAATTCCGGAAACGACATTCATCCACAAGCGTGGCTTCATCAATTCTCTCATTGTTTTCCTCCCAACTGGTCATTAGAGCACATATTAGAATTTATGTGTGGCTACTTAGAGAATGAACTAGCTGTAAGAATGCGGTCGGTCATTCACGATTGCCACAGTGAAGGAGAGTTTTACCATGCCTTCCTCTCAGCATATTGGTCTCAAGCCACACAAGACAGAGTAAAACATAGCATCATAATGATGAAACATTTCGAGCAATCTAAATTTTCCGGTCTTGTGAAATATTTTGAAGACATGTTGCACAAGGGTCAGTACCTGACAAACCCATACAGCCCCTCAGAACTCATCCGCATTTGCTTAATCAAATTACCTGAACATTTACGACATATTATTTTAGCAGGACGTTGCAAAGACGACATTGAAGCTTTTCAGGGACTGTTACAAGAACTGGAAATTGACACTGACAATCGCGGAACGCAGGAGCACAACAATTACAGATCACATCCGTCGCAATTCCGCGATGAAAGAAATAATAACTGGACACGACAAGGCTATTCTTACAACGTAAATCGTGACCAAAACAGACACCACCCATATGACAACCACTGGCAGAGTAATAGTTACAGAGAAAGATCGCATTTCCATAGTAATGAAAGTGACAGAGACAACCATAGAAACAGACAATATGGGAACAAAAACAATTATTATCAAGGGAGACAGAATAACTTCAGACTCAACAGTTCAGTGCGCAGTTACGATTCAGGGAGAAATTCTCCACCACTTAACCGACAAGAAAGAAACTACAGGAACTACCGACATAACGACAGACGTGAATTTCATTAGAACTGGCGGGATTCTAACAGAGCTGGGCCCTCTCGGCAAGGCGAATTTGTAGAAGTTCGGTCTCCTAATCCCAATAACGACACGCGCCAACAAAGAAACAGACAATGACCCGCACCGCAGGCAGCCACCTGCGCCGGCTGGCTCCGAGAAAAATAACACAGACGCTAACCTTGAGATAAGAATTAGCATTCCTCACCGACGTACACCGCATGACATTTGCATTCAAGTTCAAACTCTGAGTACTATGAAGAGTATAGGATTTCACCACACTTCACATATAAAACCGTTTATTGAAAAATAATCTGCTTTTTAACTTTGTCTTTGCCATATAACTTTTCACTTTACATTACTAGTATGCTTTGTAAGACTTAAGAAACTGTTAACATGCAACAATGTTTGAAGTTAAATATCCAGTCAAGAACCAAGAGAACTTATTTAAACAGAAATTACGAATGCATTGTTATTGTGAACAGACGACACAGTGTTATTGTGTGTGTGCATTCTTGCTTGTTTGTTGCACGATTACGTAACGACTATAAGGCTCACATACTTAGAACATTTACCAGTACTGCTAATGAGATTTTAATGCAACATTTTGGTTTAGTTGAAAATACATTTTGAATTTAAAGTGCTTTCTGAGAGATACCAGATGACACAGAGGTTAGTTTATATGACAGCTACACGATTTTTATCACGACGCTACTAATGAGTGACAATTTACAATGTTGCTTTTGCGGGTATCTGTTTTATATCTGCACAGTTTTCTGAATTCTTCTGGAAAGAAAAACATGTTTTAGTAGTAACTTTTGTGGTATAGCAACAATGAGACAGCCTTTTTCGTGGCACGACAATACATTACAGTACAGTACTTTCTTCATCACAACAATAAGCGTAATAACTACGATATCTATACACAAAGCATTTCACTTTTGTTTATCATGAGGTAAGTACATTGACTTCTGCAGAACTTAGCTTTCGGAGGACGATAACTACGAGACTTTCACAGAGGTTATCTTACAACATGATGCACAGTTTAGCGCTACAGTACACGTATTTGAGTGATTAATTTCGCACTTAAAACATTTATTTTTTTTAAGATATTTGAAGTGCAATGATACAAGGGTTTTCCGTGATACATTTCATTCCATTGCTGTAATCTGTAACACCTGAGGGTATAATTACATTAATCCTCAGGGGGGTACACGCTTACTTTGTGTACCATGTGTTTGGCAAGCACAAGGAGCCCTAGCTAATATGGTATTTGCTTATACAACTTTACACATCGGTACCATATTTCTCTAACACAGAATTACACAGCTATCTGATTATTTGACAGAGATAAACATTTTTTTTACTACTTCAGTGACACATGTTTACGCAATTACGTAGTTGGGTAACTTCACACTTATGAAATTGTATTTCGTCTGTACTTTGTGAACTGCTCATATTATTTCATACCCATTGTGATATTGTGAGAGCTTTGAGTGATATATTTGGTATGGGATCACAATCTTTAAAGTACGTTTGAGGTGGATGAAACTTTTGACATGAGCAGAGAATTTTTTTTTAGGTTTTGAAATTATTGGAGGAAGCTACGACGTTTTTGAGATTTGACTGAGGTGTTATGATGCTATTATTACGATGACTATGTGTATTATGCTGTTGCGGTATGTTTATGATCAATAAGCTGATGCTATATGAGGAATTTGATTATGCTACTTATTTATTATGATGAAAGATTGAAGAAGTGTTGACGAATATGTATATGTGTAATAAGGTAAGGAATAATGAGTAGTGGTTCGGGACTCTGACTTGTGAAAAAGGATGTTGGAAACCAAGAATCGTACTTTAAGAGTTATGAAATGTGTGTAAATGCGTGAATGTATTACAATGCCGACGAAAATTTTTTGCACACTGTTATATTCATAGGATTTTGTTTCTACACATTTGCAACGTAAATTTTCGACCTGTGAAATATTTTTATATGAGACTGTCACTGTAGCGGAAACTGGTGTCGTAACTATTTCGGTAAGAAAGTTAAGTGACCACCTGCACGTAATGCGTCGTGGGCACCCAGCTGGGCGACAGTCGCCTGAAAAAAAAGGCCATTAGCGTGTGCCCCTTTCAGAGGTACAGGTGGAGCAAAAAAAATGGAGGCCATTATCCTCGCTATTGACGTTCCTTTGTAGAAAGCATCGCAAATACGACACGCTCATTACTTGGAAACATATCGTACTTTCTGATATTTACTGAAATGCCTAATGAAATGACAAGAAATAGTTTGTCTACACACCTGATTACGACTACTGTCTTTCTAGATGAGATATTTTTTTACTACTTATGAAATGTCACATGGCTATTGAACGATGTTCTTATGCTTTGCTTTGTACATAGTTGCTTATTTCATTTGATATCTAGTTTCTAGCTGCACTGCAGCATTGGTTAAAATAAAATTTTATAGATGTACTAATATAAATATTTTCTGTCTACAGATCGAGTAAATAATAATTTTTTTCAAAAAAATGAAGGAGCACAAAAAGACATTTACCTTCACAGGAACTGCATTCATAATTTTTTTTTCAACTACTTGGTAATATCTTTTGTAGAATTATTTTTGTGGTGCACCACTTTAATGACATAGATATTAAGATGTGAATATACATTTCCCTTATCTGTGTTGTTGTCTTTAGTGTACTATTTTTCTGCTTGAGCTTTTTCATGATTAGATGTAAGTTACTACATTTACTGCTGCTGCTGTTTGCCAGGCATAGTGCTACAAAATTTCATTTTCTATTCCACTGTTAAGCTAGTTTTACTACTAATTTATTTTTCTTGTTGCTGCACATTGGCTCATATTAGTTGTAATGTTGCATTGCTTGGTAATTTAGATTTACTGTAGCTTGCTTTGACAATTTCCATTTTGTTTTGTCATTACTGTTTGTGTTAATTGTTTTGTGCTGCTGCATTGCCTCGTCCCTTAGTTTAGCATCTGAGCTCAGTAGATTTAAGTTAGCTTAAGAGGGGGTAGACTATATAAGAAACTGACTATGAAGAATAGGGAAAGAATGCATTGAGAGGTTATATGAAACAGATTTGGCAAAAATGAGTATTGTGCACTGAGAAATAATTATTTTGAAAGAAATATGAATAGAATACAGAAAGCAGGTATAGATAGGACTTTTTGGGAATAATGATGAATGAAGGGAGATCTCCAAGAAGTAAAGAAAGTTTTGTTTGCAAAATACTGCAGTAAAACAAACCCTGTCCTTTCCTTGTACTATTCTGCTATATGTTTGTGTACCCTTGGGTATTTATGTTTTTCCTGTATTTATGTGTTTATCTGATAAGACTTATGTTGTAGAATTTTACTAATACTAAGCTACATTCACTATGATGAGGAATACTGTTATCCTCAAATATAATTGGCATTAATAATATGTTATTTACCTTGTAAATATGCTTAGACATTATTTATTCTGTTTTGTTTTAATGCTCATGTGTGAAGTTGATGTTTCAAAAGTTATTCTGATCTTTATGTATGTACTTATGTCATTATTTTTGTAACACTTATGTATATGTTTATTTCTATTCTTTTGTAAAGCCCCTATTACTACGAATGTTATCTGTACTATTATGTTTTTAATGATGTTTTCTGTATCTTTGTAATTGTATTCTCATGTTATAAAATTGTAATTGACACCAGGTCATCAAATTAAGTAACTTGTAAGTTACATTTCACTGCACACATTTCTGTTGGTCATAGCATATGGACAATATGTGTGAAGTAGGGACTGTTAGTGTTTGCACATGTGTTAATAGTTCAGCAAGGGACTGGATAACAGCATTGCTGGTTCTAAGGACAATTCCAAACACTTTGTGAGTGCTCAAGTGGTGGTTATGGACTTGCTGTATCATCTGCAAGACTCTTCATTGGTGATTGTGTACCTGCACAGTCACAACAGATGGCTGCTGGCCATCTCTACACGGACTACAGTGGGTCTACACCTCTGGTGATCCGCCAATACCATTATTTCTACAAGGACTGCAGTGGGTCTGCACCTCTGGTGGCCCACCAATACCACTACCGTAATCTCTACCAGGACTACAGTGGACCAATACTCTTCAACATTTCGACTGACTCTGCTGTGGGTTTGCTCTGTTGTGGTCCAATACCTGTCTGCATGTCAAGAGTCAGCACTATCTTTCCGTTGGAAGGACAACAATACTTCATCAAGGCTGCATGGAAATCCACTACTTCCGTGTGCATTTTCTTTTACTGCTCAGACTTTGAGAAAAACACTGCAATGTTAATGTGATGAATGACCAGGACTGCATTCATGGACTGTGAGAAAATTTTAGCTTTGACCAACATGGTATTAATAAGTGTGTGCATCAAATCTGTATTGGCCAGTGCCCAAAACAATTTGTAAAATTTTTTGTGGGGAGCATGGGGGCTATGTAAGTAGGCTGTTTATGTTTTCTTATTGGCAACGTTACGTAGCGCACTGTATGAAAATCACTGGCTGTGCTGTGTGCAGTCGGTGGCTAGTTTGCATTGTTGTCTGCCATTGTAGTGTTGGGCAGCGGCAGCTGGATGTGAACAGCGCATAGCGTTGCGCAGCTGGAGGTGAGCCGCCAGCAGTGATGGATGTGGGGAGAGAAATGGCGGAGTTTTGATATTTGTAAGAATGGATGTTATGAACTCCTATATATATTATGATTTTTGATGATATTAAGGTAAATACATTGTTTGTTCTCTATTAATATCTTTCATTTGCTAACTATTCCTATCAGTAGTTAGTGCCTTCTGTAGTTTGAATCTTTTATTTAGCTGGCAGTAGTGGCGTTCGCTTTATTGCAGTAGCTCGAGTAACCAAGATTTTTGTGAGGTAAGTGATTTGTGAAACGTATAGGTTAATGTTAGTCAGGGCCATTCTTTTGTAGGGATTTTTGAAAGTCAGATTGCGTTGCGCTAAAAATATTGTGTGTCAGGATAAGCACAGTCTTGTATAATTTTTCAAAGGGGACGTTGCATAAAAAAAAAAAAAACAAATCGTCTATTTTGGAGCTTTAAACGTGGCTACGTTATCAGCGACCGTTACAAGGTAAAATTATTGATTTAAAAATTTCGAAAGTCAACGGTGATCACCTTTAGGAAATAGACGTGCACAGATACTACGATCCAAAACTAAGAAATAAGGTCCCAGTGCGAAACATTTATACTCCGTAAGCCACATTCGAGCGCCTGACGGAGCTTACTTTATCCACGTCTTCACTTTATCCCCCATTTCCTGTTCCATTCACACGAGTAATGCAATACTAAAACAAATAGTCAGCACGTATGTAAAAGGTGGTGTGCGATGGAACCCTCGTTTCGACTTAAGTCAGCCGACTTTGCAGTTCTAAAAACCCTTGCCAATAAATATATATATATATGCGAAAGTGTAGGCCTATGGCGTGTCATTGTCACACTGCAAATCTTCGATAAGACATGCAGGTGCAGTGCGAGAATATTTTTCCACTCAAGCAACGTATTTGGCTTCCTGCACCACTCCTGAGGTATTAGGTGCCTTTCATTATCCTCCTGGTAAGATATTTAAAAATGAATCTAGTGATGGTGGAAATGTTTCTTTTCATTAAACACAAGTACTACACAGACATTACTTTCAATAAACAAATTTTATTTCTCATTCAAATGTTTAAAGAAGAAACTGTTTATTTCCAGTAAGATCACTCCTGATATCTTTAAAAGCTTTCAGTGAAGAAAGACTTATTGCGTCGTTTTAGCTTGAATAAAAATGTGCTGTGTGTTAAACGGAGTGGAAAGAATGAAAATATAAACATATGTTATTTATTTAGTATAATAATTGAACTGTTTAATTCTGTAATGTACAAGTTATTTCAGTTTCAACCGCAGTGAGAGGGACTGCTACATAAAAAGTGTAATCCAGTATTATATTGAAACGTTAAACATAACATGCAGCGCAACAGCGTAAATTGTATGTTACATTTGAAGAACGCCCATACTAAGTAGTTACGTCTTAGGAAATTTTATATAAAAGTAGTTGAAAATTGATAAACATGGTGAAAAATTTATGTATGGAACTGATAATGAAAATATTAATATGTATGTGATACGAAAGAGAGAGATTCTTCTAATAAACTCATTAATAATTCCTACAGTTGATCTGTATACGTAACTGACAACTTTTTCATTGGATAAATACATTGCATTAAATTTTTTCTCGCCCATAATTAAGCAAACTCCTTGAAAATAGAATCTGTGTCTATTGGCTTCAAAGAATAGCCTTCGGCGTCTAAACATGTCAGTCCACACTATAGTTCCAGAGAAAGTGTTGATGTAACATATGTCTGTTTGCAGTTGTAACATCTTTACAAGATTTTTGCTGTTTGTAGAAGACGACGTAAAAAGTACTTCCATAACGTCAGTTTTTTCTTCATTTACCTTCCTTTCCTGTGCATTTCTATTTTTTATAATATGCGCCAGACTCTTTTTTTCTTTCTTTCCCTGCACATACTTTTGTCTGTTGGTTCATCGTTACGAAGAATGTAGAGATATAAAGTGACTACACAAAATTGGTGAACAAGAAGACACAGAACAATGTACTAGCATGGAAGGAGAGCACTTTAAGATAATAACTGACCAAAGCAATGGGAAAACAGTGCAGCAAGGCGCCATAACTGGGTACGGCGCGTCATTTTGTATCCGTAAACAATTTATTTCTCAGTGCTGGGCATTCACGAAGCACACGGTATTTTGCTGTATGAGAGGTTACAATCTACAAATTACTGAAATTCCCTATTTTTGAGGACAGGGGAACAATGTTGTTGTAATTCGTGACGTGAATTCGAGTTTTCCTTTTTTCAGTTAAAAGTTCGTGTATTATCCAGAGTTTACAATGCAAATGTAATTACTGTCCTGGAAACAATACTGAATTCATGTATTATAGGAACACTGCATCGACGAGGTTGCATTTCACGCATTCAGCTACGCAATTCTCGCAGCATACATCCGGGAAATCATATAATTGTCTGTGTCCATCAGACTCGACCTCATTCTCAGACCAACGAGAAACTCGGTGTTTCGACGTTGCCACAGAAGGGCCAAGGACAATGGCCTCTCTCATCACATGCATAGCGAACCGTAGTATTCCACGGCCGAAACCTCACACGTTAAGCGCATTAGCGATGACCTCTTCTGCAGGTATCGATCATTCATAGAGTGTTTTAGTTGTATAACTTTGTTGATGATTATTTATAAGAATGACACTAACAGTCAACCTTCTGCAATAAACCACTTAATTACAAACTGGAAACTAGTTCAGTAAATAAATAAAATAAATAAAATGAGGAATATAATTCACAGATTCCTAATAAGAAATACATAACATTACTTCACTTACAATGGATACGAAAAAATCTACATTACATCTGTAGCTTTTACGTTACAGGTGGTGGTGACAGTTACAAGTTAGAATTAAACAGATGGTGACGAAAAATGAGACGATGAAACAAAACAGCCACGGCTGGTGATAATTTTGTCCTTAACAGTAGCGATGTTGATAAGATCATGAATAGCTAGTAGGTGGTGAGGGAAGAGTTACCAATGCAGACGTGGAAGAAAGCTAATGCCAGAAACCTACACTATTCGTATTTTTGGTATATTTTTGCATAGTTGTGTACTGATAATAAATGTGACTTAAGACAGGACATCAGTTCCGGAATTCTCTGATAATGTCTGAGTTTAACCAACACATGGCGCTCCACTGCGTTTCACTCCAGTAGTCAAGAGACATTTCTCTAAAATGATTGGGCTTGACAGCCTCCATAAGAAGTATTCTATAATACAGTGGTTGGAGAAAAGTATGGAATACAAAAAAGACATTACCGTGCCTAATACGGTGTGGAAGACCTGTTGATATTCCAAACAGCATGCAGTCCACTTCGAATGGATCAATACAGCTCCGGTATGGTTTTAAAGCGAATCTTATACCAGTTTTCCTGCTAACAGAGGCAGAATCAAGTAAAGATGATGGTGATGGGTAGTCATCATGGAGAGTAGCCATGCGGCGCAAGGAATATCACGATATCCGAGGGTTGAATGAAAAGCAATGCCTCCACCCTCGTTAATTGGCTTTGGATGGGAATATTTTAATAAATCAAATGCAGAAATAATCCTTAGAATGAGATCTTCAATTACCAATATTCAATTTTCCACATAATCGCCAGCCAATTGGATGTATTCCTGCCAACGATGAATAAGTTTTCTGAAGCCGTCACGGAAGAAGTCGACATTCTGCTTCCGCAAAAACAGTCTTACAGTTCTCTCAACGTCTTCATCATTCTCTGATGAATCTCCTTTGGGGTGACACCTTCTTCTGTCAAGAATTCAATGACTGCACGTTGCTTAAATCGCATTGTCTAACCGTCTGCGCAGGGTTCCACACTTTACACTGTAACAACACAACCGTTCAATGCTAAGGCTTCCCGCCAACTGGAGCTGTAGAGAAGAGGCTACGGAACAAACCAGTACCTGCCGCATACCAATGCTGCCAACTGTTGAAGAGCTACGAAGGTGGAGGCATTACTTTTCAGTCAACCCTGGTAGTTAGACAAACCGTCACAGAACTGCCGCCATGTTTCGTTCTTGGGACGCAAATTATGCTAGAAGTGGAAAAACAATTTGAAACAAGACTCATGCAATGTAATGACTTTTTTTTAACTGCCCCATAGTCCAGGTGTTATGATTTCGGTACCCAGTACTCCCATTACGGGCATTTGCTTCACTGATGAGTGGTCTTGGAATCACATCTCGCCCAGCAATCCCCTATTCTTGGAGCTCCCTTCTCTTTGTTTTCGTGCTGACGTAATTCGCGAGTGCGACTTTCAGTTCTGCAGTCACTTTTACAGCTGCCGTTTTCTTATTTTTTGTCACAATTCTCTTCTAAGACCGTCTGTTAGGATCACTCATCTCGCACTTTCATCCGTGTTGTGACTTCGCGGATGATATTCGAAGAGATTTCGAGATTGCAGCCGGTCGTCGTAAACTTCACTCCACGATATTTCAACTGGACATCTGACAGTCATCTTCAGATGAGCCGTCGAAGAAAATGACGTTTTTCCGCTTTCCCTGTATGCAGTGTAAATCTTCGATACGTTGGCTATTGAAGCACCAAATAGTTCGGCTACCTTGGTGACAGAAACAGCCACCACACGAGTACCAACAATTTCCTCAGTTCGAATTAGCTTAGCTCCGACATAAGGCTCTCACACCTACAAAGAACACTCTTCTGAACACTTGTAGTGTACTGAGGGTATTGCCCAGGTGCCATTCGTGATGAAATACAACATCAAATACAACAACGCAACCTTCAGGCATAGCTAGAATTTTCTTTTATGTTCAAGCATGCATTTCTTGCGGTGTTTCTAACCCCTCTACAGATTTTGAAACAAATGGATATGTTTGTGTAGGTTGTTATGAAACACTCAATGAGTAACGTAGCTGTAAACACCCATTGAGAGTTGGTGGGTAGGTTTTTCTAGCCGCATCAGTATTTTTCTTTTTTGACCTGTTATACTGGAAGTGACGCTTCAGGTAATATATGTTAGTTAGTTAGAAACATGTTCTAGCCATCATTTGAACTATTCTTCTGCCGAAATGTGGAACGAGTCAGTTTAGAGGCTATGTGGACATTTTATCTTGTTTGCTATCGACATCCAGACTACAAAAAATAAATTTTAAACTAAACAAAAAGCAACGAGGCACCCAAATACACTTTATTACAATATGTATAAATGTTTTTTTAACAGACTACCAGTTTTTAAATATATTATGTTTTAACTACTTTCTGAGCTGCTGACATCTTTAGTAACGGGTAATGAAGGTAATTTGTTTTCCTTTAGTGTTGTAGATGTGGACATCGCTACTCTTTTCAAATTTGTGTTGGGTTATTTAATACCAATTTCATTAACATTCCGAGTATTTTCATGATGTCCGCAGGTGAATACCACATATTAATCGTACTGTTCGATTTTTCGCAATCTATACTTTCTAAGTGAGAGTTACCCCAGAAAATGATTCTGTAAGACGTTATTGATGGTAAATAAGCAAAATATGTCATGGGGTTGATTCGTTTATTTCCAAGACTACAGCAGCTATATGAAGAGCGAAAGTAGCTCAGACTAATTGTTTGAGAAGCTCAGTAGTAAGGGTCTTCCAGTTCAAGGTGTCATCAGCGTGTACACTCAAAAATTTGGAGCATTGAACCATGTTTATTGACATCTGTTCGTATGTTACAACAGTTGATGGTATAATACTGTTTGTTGTACAGAGTTGAATATAGTGTTTTCCCCCAAAATTAAAAGAGGTTCCATTTTCAGAAAACCACTTAATAAATTTTTGAAAATGTGATTTAAGAAGACAGTAGTGTTTTCTTTTTCAGTAATGCCATATAACAAAGTTGATAAGATGTAAGTTCATTACAACTGTTATCCATACATTAGTAAAAGTTGAGTCTCTTGTCTTTTACGTGTTATTTGATATCGATGTCTCACATCAAAAAAATACACAACTCCTTTAGACACTCTCACTGTTTTGCTGTTGCTCTAGTGCATCGTGCTACCGTAAGAAGTTAATAATATTATGTCTCTCTTAGTGAAGTTGATTTAATAGGCTGGCTTTACTCAACAGACTAGCAAAAATAAATCAGCTTTTATAGAATCCACAGTGTGCCCAATACTGACTGTTCAGCTTCAGCCATTAACTTCACTTAGCTTTATGGGGAGCGAGAATTAAATTCACTTAGGTTTATGGGGAGCGAGTTTCAACAAATTAACTTCACTTAGGTTTATACGGGGCGAGTTTCAACAAACACTTGGACTTGTGTTCACTCGCCGCTGAGTAGCTGCGGTTTTAGTGTCTCACGTGCGCAATGGAGCATTCCTGAGCAATTGTTATGTGATAAATTCTGCTCAATTAAACACATCTGTACCTGAACCAGAAAACTCGGGTACGAATAGGTAATGGGATCACTGAAGACAGCAACATTGGGAAGATTGGGAGAGGTGTTGGACAGGGCTGTTCTCTCTCACCGATCCTATCTAACATCTATTTGGGGGAAGAACTGGAAAGCTGTCTGGATGGGACAACAGGCGTCAGGATAGGTGGGCGGAAAATTGACTGTATAAGATTTGCAGATGGCATGGAGATCCTTGCAGAAAATCAAGAGACGATGACTGAAATGCAAAATGACCTGAATGAAGCCTGTGCAGCATATGTATGAAAATTAATAAAAAGAAAACCAAAAACACAGTGATAGGCCTAAAGAAAAGAAAGTGAAAACTATGTTGGGGTCAGAAATCATAGAACAGGTAAGAGCATTCAAGTATTTGGGAAGTTGGATTATAGAAGAGTTGGATTACCAACAAGATATCATAGTGAGAATGGCTCTGGTGAAAGAGGCATTTCAAAAGCAGAGAAGACTCCTAACTAGTTGTTTAAACAAGGAATTAAGGAAGCGACTTGTTAAGTGCTTAATACGGTGCGTGGCCCTGTATGGAGAAGAAACGTGGACTCTGAGCAAGTAGGATGAGAAGAGAATTGAAGCTTGTGAAATGTGGATATGACTTAGAATGGAGATCAGTTGGACTGATTAAGTCAGGAATGAAGAAGTACTGAGGAGAGTTGGAGAAGAAGGGGATGTAACTGACAGTGAAGAACAGGAAACTAAACTGTATAGGCCTCAATCTAAGAAAAGGCTGCTTTCTGGTTGAGGCAATTCCGGGAAAGAGAGGGAAGGGCAGAAGAAGGTCCCAGATACAGCAGGCCACAAGAAGGGTACCAAAGAATGAAGAGGATCGCAGAAGACAGAGAAGCATGGAGGGCTATGCAGTCAAAACCTGCCGCTTGGCAAACAACCCAATGATGATGACCTCGATCTGACTTTCAAATCAATGTTTGTCACTGCATCGTGTATAAAATCGTGAACCAGAACTCCACCGATAAGCTTTTAGAGGTGCTAATATGGACCAAACAAAGAAAAAAGGTTCAATACACATGGACTCTAAAGTGCATACGTTACGAGCTATGAATATTTGTTCATGTTCGCTACTGTGAAACACGTCTCTTCTACTGAACACGTGCTCGTAGCTCTTACGGTACGCGCTTTGAAGCCCATGTTTACCGGAGATTCTTATTGGTTTGGTCCGTGCTACCACCTCTTAAAGTATGGAAAACTAAGAGTCTTCAGTAGAATAGATGTGTATCACAGCAGCGAAGACGAAAAGGTGCCCATAGCCCCTAAGATATACATTTTACAGCCTATTTTTACAGAATATTTTTATTGTTTCTCTTTCCATACTACCACCGCTGGAAGTTTGACTGTTGGTTGGTTGGTTGGTTTGTGGAAGGAGACCAGACAGCGAGGTCATCGGTCTCATCGGATTAGGGAAGGACGGGGAAGGAAGGCGGCCGCGCCCTTTGAAAGGAACCATCCTGGCATTTGCCTGGAGCGATTTAGGGAAATCGCGGAAAACCTAAATCAGGATGGCCGGACGCGGGATTGAACCGTCGTCCTCCCGAATGCGAGTCCAGTGTCTAACCACTGCGCCACCTCGCTCGGTCAAGTTTGACTGTGAAGTTCTGGTTCGCCCTGTATATCGTTTAGTAGTTAGTTGTTTACTACTCCAGGGTCTCTCTCGATTATATCAGGAAAGTATTTATATTCATGTAGGATGTTCATTTTAACTGAAGACACTGAAATATCTCGAAAGCTACACATGGCACTCCGTCTTCAGGCCACAAGTGGCCCACCGGGACCTTCCGACCGCCGTGTCATCGTCAGCTGAGGATGCGGATAGGAGGGGCGTGTGGTCAGCACACCGCTCTCCCAGTCGTTACGATGGTTTTCTTTGACAGGAGCTGCTACTATTCGGTCGACTAGCTCCTCAGTTGGCATAACGAGGCCGAGTGCACCCCAAAAAACGTCAACAGTGCATGGCGGCCTGGATGGTCACCCATCCAAGTGACGGCCACACCCGACAGCGCTTAACTTCGATGATCTCATGGGAACCGTTGTATCCACTGCGGCAAGGCCGTTGCCCAAAGCTACACATAGGATGAAAAAAAAACTTGTAATTCCAGTTTGTTTGTCTCGGAGGGGGACATACAACCATACCACATTCGACACACCACCTCACTCCGTGCGTGGCTGGCGGGGGCAACTCTGAAATCTTCAATGGCAACTCCCGCTTTTTATTGCAGATTACGATTCTGCGGAAAAATCTACATACTTTTTGCCTGAAGTGTTTTCTTCGTTTCGCCACAGATGACGCTGTAATCGGAGGAATAGAAATGGGTACACAATCGTAAATTACGACATGCTACTCAATGCCCCTTGAATGTCCAGTGGCATGTGGGACACCTCCTCCATGCTGCGATGGTATGACAGGCCAGTATTTCACAACGTCTAATTGGAAACATCATCCGGAACGTTTTATTCCTGCGACATATCAAACAGGGGACTACTCGACGCACCACCGTGGCCGGATTACGACGTATCATTACGGGCAGTACAGTGCGAACGGAACTCACGTATTTTGCCAGACGTAGAACCGATAGCGGCTCTAAATATTACAGTACTCGCGCAGTGTTTATTGCCCGTACACCTACTTATCATTTGGAGAACAGACGCGCAAGTGGACGATGAATGTTGCAACCACAGAAGAAAAAACAGAAATGGTCCTGATTTAGGAAGAATGTAGGAGAAATGTTGAGGCTGCTGTTGTCTTGTATGGCGAGAGAATTTTAGAGAAAGCTCGCTCTCGTTCGTTCTCTGACGAGGTTGTGAACGCCTTTATGTCTGATGGCAGCGTACAGACGGGCAAAAGGAAGCGAAGCAAACGTGTTATAGGAGAAGCTAATGAAATACTAGCGGCAGTGTAGCTCAGCCCACTGATAAGCGCCCGGCAATTACACAGCGATTCCAGTATGTCTGTAGGTAATAGTGTCACAATACTGCATCGTCAAAACTATCATCTGTGCCACCTGTCACAGCATCAAGAATTTCATGTCGCGGATTTCCATAACCGGGTAGTGTTCTGTGAATCGGCACATCGACGAATGCAAACGACCCCACCACGTTCATTACTGAGGTACTATTTTCCGATGAGTCTACATTCACAAACTATGGTAGCGTTAACCGGCATAACAAGCACTGCTGGAATCTAGACAATCCCCAATGGTTACGGCAAGCTGACCATCAACGTCCTTGGTCGGTTAGCGTATGGTGTGACTTAATGGGGAACAAACTCAATGGTCCGTGTTTTATCGACTGCACTTTGAATGGACCCAAATATCGAACATTTCTGCAACAGGAACTACCGGTATTACTGCAGGATGCTGTCCAGGACGTTCGACAACTGATGCGGTTTCAGCATGACGGCTTCCAAGCCCATTACGCAATTGAAGCATGCCAGGTATTAGACCATTTTTACAATGGTTGATGGATCGGCAGAGTTGGCCCTATCAACGGGCTTGCTAGGTTTCGGGATTTGACGTCGCCTGTTTCTTTCTATAGGGACATTTAAAAGATAAGGTGTACCAGCAAGTGCCAACAGGCCGTGAAGACATGGTCGACCGCATCAGAAACGTCTGTGCTGACATTCCCATATCAACATCTACATCTTCATGGATACTCTGGAAATCACATTTAGGTGCCTGGCAGAGGGTTCATGAACCACCCGTCACAATTATCTGTTGTTCCAATCTCGTATAGCGCGGAAAGGACGAACACCTATATGTTTCCGTACGAGCTCTGATTCCCCTTATTTTATCGTGGTGCTCGTTTCTCCCTATGTAGGTCGGTCAAAACAAAATATTTTCACATTCGGAGGTGAAAGATGGTGACTGGAGTTTTGCGAGAAGATTCCGCCGCAAAGAAAAACGCCTTCCCTTTAATTATGTCGAGTCCAAATTCTGTATCATTTCAGTGACACTCTCTTCTACTTTTCGCGATAATACAAAACGTGCTGCCCTTCTTTGAACTTTTTCGATGTCCTGATTTACGGAGAATGTAGGACAGATGTTCAGGCTGCTGTTGTATGGCGAGTGTTTATTTTTATATTTATTTTTTTTGAGAAAACTAGCTCTCATTTGTTCTCTTGCAAGGTTGTCAGTCCTGTAGTCCTGTCTGGTAAGGATCCTACAACGTGCAGCAGTATTCTAAAAGAGGACGGACAAGCGTAGTGTAGGCAGTCTCCTCAGTAGATCTGTTTCGTTTTCTAAATGTCCTGCCAGTAAAACACAGGCTTTAGTTAGGAATCCCCACAATACTTCCTATGTGTTCCTCCCAATTTAAGTTGTTCGTAATTGTGATTCCTAGGTATTTAGTTGAATTTGCTGCCTTTAGATTTGACTGATTTATCGTGTAACCAAAGTTCAACGAATTCGTTTTAGCATTCATGTGGATGACCTCACACTTTTCGTTACTTAGGGTCATTTGTTTTGATCTTCTTATGACTTTCCAGTCTTTGGGTACGGATCTTTCGTCAAGGGAACGATTGTATATCATTGTTAAGTATGGAGCTAATGCATCAGCATACTCTGAAAGGGACCTAATTGATATACAGTCTGGACCAGAAGATTTGCTTTTATTAAGTGATTTAAGCTGATTCACTACTCCGAGGATATTTACTTCTACGTTACTCATGCTGGCAGCTGTTATTGATTCGAATTCTGGAATATTTACTCCGTATCCTTTTGTTAAGGCATTTCGGAACGCTGTGTTTAGTAACTCTTCGATAGTATCTCCATTGCTATCGCACAGAGAAGGCATTGATTGTTTCTTGCCGCTAACATGTTTCACATGCGACCAGAATCTCTTTGGACTTTCTGCCAGGTTTCGAGACAATGTTTAGTTGTGGAAACTGTTATAAGCATCTCGCATTGAGGTATATGCTTCTGTCCAGTGTACGGTCATTTGAAAAGCGGATCACTAAGCGGACTGAAGCTGACGGTAATACGTTTGAACACTTACTCTAATTGGAAAAGTAGAGCAGCATTCACCTCGAGACACTGCCGCAGTGGCGCGTTTAATAGTCCCCTGTTCGATATGGCGCAGGATACAACGTTGCAAATGCGGTTTACATTTAGAAGCTTGGAGATGGGGTCACACGTGCCACTGAATATTCAAGGGGCACCGATGAGCGTGTCGTAAATTACGACTGTACACCCATTCATAATACTCCGATTACAGCGCCATCTGTGGCGAAAAGAAAAAAATGCTTCTGACAAAACACATGTAAATTTTTCCGTAGAATCGTAATAGAATAGCATTAGACAAGTTTATTGCAAAGTGAAAAATTATTATTCTCTGACGCAACTCAGAAATGGCTACAGGCTTCTAGGGTTTGTAGAGGGGATGTACATCATTATGACATTACATACCATTTTCGTCCGAGTACAATGACTGCGTGAAAAGAGTCATTCGCAGCTAGAAGGGTTCACTTTAGTGCTCTACGAACGTGCCGCATTCACTACTTTGAAGAGGACGTCCTTTGTCATGTAGACGACAACAGGAAGAAAAGTACTAGAAACATTGCTCATGCCATGAGCTCTCGCAGAGCACACAGGTCGGATCTCATTGTCTGTGCTGCAGGCGGAAGGTGAAGCGGAAGATTTGAAAGTGATCCGATCTCCATACTTATTTTACACGCAAACGGTACATTTACGAATACGCTTTCTTTAGCAAAGCTTTATCTAGTAAGACTCATGTAAAAGCGCTAGAAGCCTGAAACTGGTATTGTGAAACTCCCTGTATATGTTAAGGTCATGAGTGAGAGAACAAAAGAGACGCAATGGATAGAAATAATCATCAGATGTCTCTCAAAGATCAGTACTGGGGTAGCCGTCTCGTTTCCTTTGTCATTACCAGAAACAGCAGAAGCAGCAGCTCATCTTCTTCTTCTGAGCAATTGTCTTCATACCGTTCTTTTTCGGGGAGAAGGGGCAGAAGATGAGGGGAGGGGGGGGGGTTAGCGGAGTATCTAAAAGCAGCAGGCTATATTCTTTATGTGACGGTTACTTATGTTTCCCAGTGGTGAATGGTTCAAATGGCTCTGAGCACTGTGCGACTTAACTTCTGAGGTCATCAGTCGCGTAGAACTTAGAACTAATTAAACCTAACTAACCTAAGGACACCACACACATCAATGCCCGAGGCAGGATTCGAACCTGCGACCGTAGCGGTCGCTCGGCTCCAGACTGTAGCGCCTAGAACCGCACGGCCACTCCGGCCGGCCCAGTGGTGAAATTCAGGCGTTGTAAATCAAGTTGCTCCAGTTTGGCTTTGGGCACTGAGTGACGGAGGATGTGAGGAGAGCATCGAATATCGCTGATAACGAGGTCGTTCGTGGCGGGTCTCGAGTCGTCGCTCGCTTTCGGAAAGAACGCTGAGGAAATCCAGCAGCAGCTTCTATATGAAGTGGGTAAGTGTTCCTCAGTATTCTGGCGAATTTTACACTATAAATAAATGTAGATTTGTCTTACTGCCCTCTTATCAGAGTATTTTATCGCGTTCGCTCTTCGTAAGCCTGGTTTCTTTTCTTTTTTTTTTTTTTACCCATTCTACCAAAAGGTAAGTCAAAAATGTTTATTATTCTGTTTTTGGACATTGATATTAGATGGTGTGATACCACACTAAGTTCAGTCTTTTGTTATCATCAGGCATCTCCTCACACAACCTCTTTATTATATATATTTATTGCGATTAGGTATGCTCTCTCGATATCTAAAATAGTCCGCGAATAAGCACTGTAGACAATGAATAACAATTGGTGTATTTCTGTTTATTATGTGGATTGCCTTACATATGAAAAATCTAAGTGAGAGAGAGAAAGAATAATAAGGTAACAGGATAATTAATCTATCTCGATCATCAATACTTTCACAATCTGGCGCTGTGTAGCCTTGGAATGTACGTTAAGTAGCAGCTGCTCTAGCCCGGCCCCCTCACATTTATATAAATTAGCTGCTATAATGGAACCTTTATCCTCACCAAGCAATTAAAGAAACATTCCACATGCTAAAAGTAGAGATGACAGGCGCATCTATAGCGTAGGCAACTTTGATTCAGTGAGTTCATACTGAGAGTGACTGAACCAATTCTGTTTTCACGGTCTGCTCCACTAAGCGGATTGCATCAGTTGGCAATCTCTAGAGGCGCAATACGAATCAGTGTCGAAGTCTGTCGACGCGAAGTAATTGATTATCTACTCCAAAGTTGCTTCATTAGTTGTTTTAATTACAGTATCAATTTTTCCTGGAATTTTCTTGGCTTCTTTGCTCCCACGTTCGGTACGTAATTTACTCCTTCACGCCATGGTGAAAGACCCATTATTTTAAATGTTTCACAAAAATTTCTTGGTTCTATTTTTATATGTGATTGGTCGTCATTACTTTAACTGCACGTATAACTTTATTGCAAGTGTGTCGCGCTCCAGACGAATATATTAATTAATTATACTATCCACGACAAAAAGTAGTTCTCTCCAATATGCCTTGTGGTTCTAGCACGCTTGTTTCTTCTGAGTGAGTCCATTTTTCATTTTATCCTTGTATAAGCATTCTTGAGAGAACATGGATCTTAAACACAGTGCAGGGAAAAATTCTGGTAAGGTTAGAACAGAGCAATGGGCAGGACTTCCACTGTGGAGCTGCGGCGATGAAACAACAACCAATCCAGGATGAGCGCCAGAAAGTTTGTTCATTTAATCTGTTTTCCTCAGTTAATATTTGTTAAGCTAAAGAGCGCAGTTCTTGGTTAAATTAGATCAACATTGTGTAAAACGGGGAGTCAAAGGGTACCGCGATTTTTCTGCGATGTTTGGTGCCCAAATCTTCACTTTTAAATTAACTGCATTACCACCGTAGTTCCACTAACAGCATAACAAATCAGCAGTCTAGCCGGAGTTAACTGCTCTGCTACACGCGTCCGATGCCTTTCGCTTATCGTCCCCTTTTCCGTGCGCTCGTTACTGAGTGGATGTTGTTTCTTGGCCGTAGCTCCACAACGGTGTATATTCACCCTATGCTTATCTGACAAATGTTACCGCTTCAGTGTCTCTTAGAAAGCTTTGACCTTTTTGTCTACTGTAAATTTCACGAGGTTTATTTTCACCAAGTTGTTGTTGACATTTGCACTGTAGTAAATTGCTGTTCTCTTTAAATTTTTCCATTAAAAGTAAACTGTATACGAAATAAAACTAAATAAAATAAAAGATAAAATAAAAAAAATAAATGAATCACTTTGACTCAACGTGAGAGATATTCTCTGGATTCATTAGATCTTAGTATTAGTACAGAATGTACTGGTGGAAATACTGAAGGAAGTGAAAGTACTGGAGGAAGTGAAACCAGATTCGTGATTCCTGATGACACCCCAGTATATAAGAGTATTTCTTCAGAAATGAATTTTAATCTCTCTCTGGAACGACTTAAGATTAGAATTTAACGTCCCTAGAGTGTCGCTATCGTTAGAGACAGAGCGTCGTGTAGAGTGTACACTGAACGCCCAAATTCAGTTAAACATGTAAACAGTGATGCGACAATCGGCGTCTTTTGCTGACGCCAATTTGTCTCCTTGACAGAACACTTCCGTTCTTCTCATCTGTAGTCGGCTCTGTTGCATGCTGAACTTCCTCTCTCGGATTAATATACTAATAATTTCTCTTTTGCCATTACAGAACTGGATGTATTCTAATTGCTACATGGTGTATGGATACCTCACTAAACATTTACAAACTATGGGGCGAGAAGCATAATTTTTCTTTTTACCTAATTCCTCTACGATATTGTTAAAAGTAAGATATCGGAAATGGTAGTGAGTCTGCATCTGTGAATGCTAAGGTGCTGGAAACACGAAGCAAACATTCCATAGCTTTATTAATATTTTTTAATTTCAGTTTTCTAAATGTAGCAAATATTTAAGAAATTGCCCTAATTGCATTAATAGCAATTGTCTTTAAAAATTCTTAAAAACGGTGGCTCGTTTTTATTTTACATGTTACTACACCTAGCTGTAGGGGCTGTGATTTTTGATATTTTTTGCCTAAACCAGCAAGGTAAAACAGAGGCCACTACTTCCACCACATCAAGTGGATTTAGTGCTCACGTACTCACACTGAGCCGTGAACACTTCCCCGTTTATCAATGGGGAATAGTTGAACATTGTTATCGATGCTGCGCGCGAGACCTGCACGACCTTATAGCAACCGTTATAGTTTTGCATGATTCTGTTACACTAGGGGTGAGTTCACGTAATGAAAGAGAGAAAATTTAAGATTAACGGACTCATTTATTAAACAGTTGAGAATCTAACAATAATACAACCAAATGGGGTGGGGGGAAAGAAAGTTTCGAGTTCAGCAGCCTGCCCTAACGTACGTTCATAACAAGCCATGATAGCAGGAGGAAAGGCATTTTAGTAACGATCGCCGTATTATCAAATAGAATTCCACTTTGTAAAGGAAGGGTGTGGGGCGGCGGGTAGAATTAATTGTTGTTATTTAAAATGTTCCTATTATTTGTTTAATGCTGTGGTTTGCCGTTCTCAACACTGGCTCTCTAACTATAATATTGGCAACCAGAAAGTGATTAGCAAATCGTGAAGCCTGTAATTAGAATTCCTAGTGCCCACTTCATCTGAGAAATACATTTATAGCTACAGCTTATAGCTCTGAGTAATTAGGAGATTGTCTGGGATTCATAATCAAAAACGATTCTGTCTAAAATGTTCACTATATTCTGAAAGTCACAGACCAAAAAAAGAATCCACACAATCCAACTACCAGAGCAGTTCAGAGTCTAATGCGCTGATGCAACTACAACTGTCCAAATTAAATGTTTAAGTGAATGCTCGCCATAATTTGATGATAATGTTCATCAAACGCACGCTAAATAAAGGTAGAATGTCTGTCCCGCAGCGGCACGTGAAAATACGACATACAAAAACTGAAGATCGATCATGAAAGTCATCCCAGAATTAACAATTCACTCGAAAACGAATTCATGGTTATGCGTATCCCGAGTAACTTATTATGGCATCCGAGGCTGTTTATAGCAATGGTACCCATGCGACGCGACTCCCAGCACAGATGGTGCGCTAATCAGCGTCTGGAGAGAACTGGGACCTTACTTCCTCGCGCAGCGTTCTTATATATAAAGCCGCGGTGCGGACGGCTAAGGGAACGCCTGATCAAATCGGCTCTCCCAACTAGCTGCTGGGCTAGTAATGCACCACTTTAAGTTATCGAATAAATCATTGCTCCCTTTGGTGATGGCCGATGAAGCTCACAATTTAAATGTCCAATGAGCGCACAGGTAAGTAATCATAATAAAAGTCTGACGTGGCTAAGTCAATTATTTTGGGCGAGAGAATTAATTTAATTACACTACATGCAGTAGACGAGCTCTGAACTTGCCCCTTGGAGATACGCTATCGCTATAGATTTATAGTCATTCAATTGAAACTTCTCACATCTTTATGATTATAGCGGATCTCCCATCTACTTAAATTTAAACATACTAGCCTTATTAATTCGCCCACTTAATCTATCTTGCTTTCTTAATTTTTAAGACAAAAACCAGAAAATCATGAATTTCAACAAAAATTTTAATTTGTGAGTTCCAGAATACTGTTTCTACTAAATTATTATGAAAAAGGAATCTAAATACAAATTTTTAAGTTTCTAGCTCTTTTCTGTTGCGCCAATGACTTTTACAGAAAAACGTCCAAATTTCGAAAATGGTTAAAGTTATTGAACTGATATTCAACACATATTGATTTAGTATTATTCCTGACATGCTAGAAACGTTTCAGGTTATTTACTTGATTTTTAAAGTAGTGCGCAACATTTATGACGTCAGAGCTAGTTACAGCGGACTAGGCTGGCACACAATGGAAAGACTGATGAGAATTTTATAAGGCGTGAGTTGGCTGCTTCCCTACAAGGGGTTGCAGGCGTGCAACAACCACCACCATGAATCAGCCAAAGACCAAGGAATATGCTACTGTGCGTGAATCGCTAGGTAGCCTCCCGTACAAAAGCAATAAAACCCGCAAGACGCGGAACTATTCACAATGACGTATCAGGTACCCTATGGGCCGCAGGGCGTGAATCTACAGTGCACGTCGGCGCTCATGCTTGCCGAACTTCTCCTGGAAGCGGCACCTCCGGTCTCCGGCACGGTCACACTAGAACTGCCTCTACTGCCCCTTTGTCCGCCACCCAGCCGCGGAGGGCGGTTGGCGCCCACCCGCGAAAACGGGCGCGCACTGAACTTGCCAATCATAGGGCCGGAATTTCAGAGGGAAGCGACCTCGCGACAAAACTGAGCAGAAATAGCGTTTACAAGGTTGCTAAGGCAGGTTGGGGAACTGAGAACAGGAGAAACTTTGGGCCACTACTGAATGTTAAAACGACACCACGTGCTACCCTGGCGATCGGAAAAGGGATGGGAAACGGGAAGCCATCATGGCTGCTAGGAAGACTGCTGCCCTCGCCCATAAATAAAGAAAATTTCTAGCGCCAAGCTCCTCTCACAGATCAGTGTGAGACAAGCTGTAAAAATAGTCAAATAATTCAGGCAACCCATAGAAATTATTAATATTACCTGAATTATTACTTTACCGAGTACCAGAATGCTGGGATTAGAAATACGAAATACGAACACTGAATGGTGAATGAAGTGCACGTCTTTCAATCTCTTGCATCTAGTAATCACAGGTTAGAAAATTCATAAATATTTAACAATTTGTGAATTCAGAGGAATCCACCAAAGTCAAATTCAGGAACATTTCTGCACAGCTTTTAAAAAAAACAATTAGAAGAAACTTTAATGCAGTTGTAGAATAGCCATTATTGAAATTAAAAAGATTGTCCAGGTAATTGCTTAAATTGAGTAAAAGAAAATAAGTCATCCAGTTGCAAAAGGTTTAAAACGATTAAATAGCCAAAAAGCAAAATGACAACAAAGATACGAGCGGTCTAAGGCGCTACAGTCATGGACTGTGCGGTTGGTCCCGGCGGAGGTTCGAGTCCTCCCTCGGGCATGGGTGCGTGTGTTTGTCCTTAGGATAATTTAGGTTAAGTAGTGTGGACTGATGACCTTAGCAGTTAAGTCCCATAAGATTTCACACACATTTGATCATTTTTGATTAAGATACAATGTGTGGTTAGAAGGGAGCTTAAATTTGGTTACTACTGCATGTTTGGTGACTTGAAGTTAGGCCACACATCAAACAATAACTTGGTTGATCCCATACCTTAAAACATATACAACCCACATATTAAATTGGTCTAAGAGATGCAAGTTATAGATAGCTGGCGGGTGCTTGCTCTGAGAACAATTGAACATAAAACCTGCCGATATAATTCAAAAGAATGCTTTGAACACCAGATTACAAGACGTGAGTCCCTCACTATTAGTATTAAGGCACAGTGCCGCATAGAGTGGCCACGTGGTTTGAGGCGCCATGTCACGGATTGTGCGGCCCCTCCCGCCGGAGGTTCGAGTCCTCCATCGGGCATGGGTGTGTGTGTTGTTCTTACCATAAGTTAGTTTAAGTAGTGTGACCTCAGCAGTTTCGTCCCTTAGGAAGAACATTTTTAGGTCACAAGTATAGTAGTGTGACCTCAGCAGTTACGTCCCTTAGGACGAACATTTTTAGGGCACAATGCCTGCACTTAGACAATTAATAATGGCCAAAGTGTGACCCTTTTTAAATTGTGTTAGTCATAACCCGGTAATATTCTGATTAGCATGGATGCTGATTCACTTTTAAAACCCAGACCAAATAAATGCCACTAGCGAGAGCTCAAAAGCGCTATAGGCGTGAGCCCCGAATCAAGTCTTCGTTAGCAGGCATTACCAAAACAGGGTTTCTGCAAATCGGATCCAACTCTTGATCACATGCAAACGAGTTTCTCACATAGGCCCGGCCCGTGGGCTACAGCCGCACTGGATTATGAAAGTTTCGTACGAAGCGAGTTCGTGACGTCACAGCACAGCCGAGCAGTGCTGCACGCAAGCACCGTTGTTCCACGGTCTCAGCAGCAGGGTCGCGCATGAGAGTCAGCCCAAGGTCCGCGGCCGCACTGCACCGCACTGAGAGGGCCCGTGACGTCACCACACGAACCGGCTAGTGAGGTGCGCAAGCACTTGTGTGCTGTGACGTACGGGCTGGAGGTAGCACTGACCGCTGTTGAGAGCTACAGCCTACGAGTGGCGAGTAAAGTGGTGCTAGGAGTCGTGTGACGGTTCCATTTTACTTCTTAACACAGAAAATGACCGTGGAAAGAAAACGTGAAGTAGAACATGTCAAGAAAATGGGGAAAAAAGTAATTATGGCGAGTATACAACCACACCATCTGAAACGAATCTTAAAAGTTCAAGTTGGACGATGTTTGAACCTATAGAAGATGGCGACGGGGAAAAAATATTAATTTTGCTTGTGTTCACAGCAGAGTGAAATTTGCTAATATCAGTGTCCAATGAAAAGTTGAGGCAGGCAAGTGCTAAAGAAGTCCAAAACTCGCAAGATTCTCACAACAGGAAAGTAAATAATAATGTTACCATATTTAACCAAAATATTTGTGGATTAAAAAAAAAGTAGATTCTCACAAAAGTAAAGTAAAAAATAATGTTACCGTTATTCACCAGAATATTCCGGGATTGAGGAATAGTGTAGATGAGCTCCTGGTTTGTTTAGATGACATTGAATCTGATAATGTAATAGATATACTATGCCAGTCTGATCATCACATTGTGTCTCATAAGCAAAAGGTAAATATCAGTGGTTATAAACTAGCTGCACATATTATAACACTCCTGTCTGCTACTATTGTACCATAACCTTAAAGCTGGAAACAGGCTTTGAAATAAAACTATTTTGTTATAGCAATTATAGTATAAAGCAACAGAGCAGTGTTACCCTCTGGGAGGATTTTTGTTAAGTTAACCGTGTTGAACCTAACGGAAATGGATTACCGGAAATGAAAGTCAGAATTACGTAAATATTTGAACAGTACCAAACAAAATTTTGCCTATCTGCACTGTTCAACGGATAAAGAAAACGGCCGCCAGCCTAACTAGACAAGAGAATGATTAACATTCTCGTTTAAGAAAGTAGGTATAAGTAACTATAACGGACAATCACAACCTAGACTTGGCCACACGCGAGTGCAATGAACTCTAACACACATATGTTTTAAGATTGAAGCTACCAACTGGAGCAGCACAGACTATTTGCTAAATTATAAGAGATACCGAAACACCCTATTACTTTCAGGCTTACATAAAGTGAATGGTCTTTATAATATTACTATTAACATGCACTTCTAATACACTAGATACACAAACACTTAGCAAACATGAATATATAGAGTTTCACAACTGCAGCTTTTTCACTTTTACTACCGTGCGACATAAAATTAACATTAATGTAAGATACTGACCCACTTTCTGAGATTAACAACAGGCAGTAATGTGATCATTTACTAAGCAAAACTCTATAAGTCTTAGTCTTGAGAGATTTTAATTTGAAGTTGGCAACAACACATTAATAAGCATTTTTACTAAGAATGTTATTTTCAGCAAGCATCATTAACTCTGACTCACTCTCTTGCATTAACTTTAACTTTCACTTTACTATGTTCAAGAGGCATTAATTAGAAAACTGGATTTTTAACGTACTTTCAGTAAGGACACTCGGTAATCACTTTAGTTCAAACGGAGAGGACCCTGAGAGGTGTTATGATGAGGAGAAAAGTCAAGGTAGGTACATAAATTCAGATATAAATTACCTTATATTTCAGCACAATAACACATCCATTAAGCTGATCCTTCACTGTACATCATTATAGTGTTACGTTGCAATGATTGCGCAATGTGGTGGCAACTGCATGTAGGTAGGTGAAATTGCAGGCAGAATTGCTGGACTCTATCATTTCTTGGTGGCGATGATAGATACAAATTCCAGAATAGCCCAGCTATTTATCCATCCATCCGAGGCATTGGAAAATAACAGAAAAGCCTCTCTCGAAACCAGCACTATGCAACTTTTACACGGCAGTGCACGGACTCGTAGCTCATCTCTGACTGCTGGCTCGTCCCCGACTGACTGCTCGTCCCCGACCGACTATATGTTCCACCTTTTCCACCTAGGCCAACCACAATTTGCGCGCACTACACCTTTTACATACAGAATAACTAAGAGCCCTAAGTGAAGGTCAGCAGTTTACATAACAGCAAACAAACACATTAAATAAAACAGAACATTTTCACATATTGACACTTCTACAAAAAATTATTCACACAAAATTACAATTATATACAGTAAGATTTGTTCCCTCCAAATGGGACAAAGAATTTTAAATTACAGATACACTACTTTGCATAGAATCAAATCACGACATCAAAGGCTTGACAAAGAAAAGAGTACACAATTTTATGTTATCGATTCAAACACATTTACAGACGATCAACAATGTAACATTAAATAAACCAAAAAAAAATCCATACAGCATAAGAGCTGTGGTGTTACAATATGAGTAGAGAGAATAAGGTGAGAGGAGGAATTGCCATATATGTCAAAAGTTATCCCTGTATAAAAAGCTTAGATACAAAGAAGTTTTGTCTTGAGCAACATATAGAAGCATGTGCCTGTCAACTTAAACTGAAGGAGGGCTCTTTTACAACTGTACCAGTATACAGGTACCCTTCAGGAAACTCTTATTTATTCCTGGAAAACTTGGATACCTTGTTGTGCTATCTGTCATATAGGGGAAAGCAAATTATTATTTGTGGGGGGCTTCAATGTTGATTCACTGAAAGAGTGTAATAGGAAGAATGTCCTGCAAGTCTTGCTCAGTTCTTTCAGTTTGACATCTGTCATTAATTTTCCTACTCTGGTAGTAAAGGACAGCAGCGCATTGATAGATAACACTTTCATAGACCAAGATAAGTTTAAAAACAAATTCTTGTCCTGTTGAGAATGGCCTTTCTGATGATGGCGCTCAGCTAGTTACAGTATATGACATAGCTCCATTCGGTAATTCAAAACCACCCTCCAAAGTTGTGCGTTCAATTAGTGGCTCAACAATTAGAAATTTCAGAGAAAATCTTCAGCAGTTAGACTGGGATGAGATGTACAAGGAACCTGATGCTAATTTAAAATATAACTTATTTCATGATACACTTGTAAGAGAATTTGAAAACTGTTTCCCCAAGAAAGTAATTAAATCTAATGCAAAAAACCTTGGCTTACTACAGGAATAAAAATATCTTGTAACCACAAAAGGGAACTGTATCTAACAACAAGAAAGGGCAATGACCCAGAAAAAGCCAAATATTATAAAAACTACTGTGCTACATTAAGAAAGGTTATTAAAAAGTCCAGAATCATGTGCATGCATAATGTCTGAGATTAATACTTCTGATAACAAAATCAAAACAATTTGTAATATTATTACAAGGGAGACAGGGCAACCAAGAGTACAGGAAGATGGCATTACCATCAAAGCGAATGGAAACTTGACAAACAACAAGCCAGAAGTCGAAAACATTTTGAATAATCAGTTTTTTAAGTGTTGGGGAGAAAATAAGATCTATATGTTCATTAGAAGAAGGACGGCAGTTAATGGAAGAGGCCTTACCCACATCATTTGATGCAACTGAAATTCCACCCACCTCTCCTTCTGAAATTAGGAAGATGATAAACTCTCTCAGGAATAAAAGCTCATATGTAATTTATTGCATTTCCAACAGGATAATAAAATCTTGTTCCCAAGAGATAAGTGGGATTCTTAGCCACATATGTAATAGCTCTCTGAGGCAGGGTACTTTCCCAGATAGACTGAAGTATGTCATTGTTAAACCACTGCATAAAAAAGGCGATACGTCTGATGTCAACAACTACTGCCCAATCTCTCTTCTGACTGCCTTACCCAAAATTCTCGAAAAAGTAATGTATTGTAGAGTAGCTTCACACCTTTGTAAAAATAAGGTTTTAAAAAAAAATGTCAGTTTGGTTTCCAGAAAGGTTTTTCAACGGAAAATGCTATATATACTTTCACTAACGAAATATTAAATGCTCTGAGTAACTGGTAGTCACTCATTGGGATTTTTTGTGGTCTCTCAAAGGCTTTTTGACTGTGTAAATCATGGAATACTTCTAGATAAGAAGATAAGTACTGTGGTATGAAGGGGACAGCGCTAAAACGGTTTAAATCATACCTAACTGGAAGAGTGCAGAAACAGTTCACATAATATGCAAAAAACTGGTGATTTCTCAAACTGGGGAACAATAAAGAATGGGGTGCTGCAAGGTTCGGTCTTGGGTCCTCTTCTGTTCTTAATATATATTATTTACTTGTCATTCTATATTCACAAAGATGCAAAGCTTGTACTTTTTGCAGATGATACAAGTATAGCGATCACACCCATCAGACAAGAATTAACTGGTGAAATTGTAAATGCTGTTTTTCAGAAAATCATTAAGAGGTTCTCTGCAAATGAGCTCTCATTGAACTTTGACAAAACACAGTACATACAGTTCCACACAGTTCCACCATTAATAAATATAGACTTTGATCAGAAATCGGTAGCTAAGGTAGAATATTCAAAATTTCTTGGTGTATGCATTGATGAGGGGTTGAACTGGAAAAAACACACTGAAGATGTGCTGAAACGTTTGAGTTCAGCTACTTATGCTGTTAGGGTCATTGCAAATTTTGGCGATATACATCTCAGTAAATTAGCTTACCACGCCTATTTTCATTCTCTGCTTTCGTATGGCATCATATTCTGGGGTAACTCATCATTAAGTAAAAGAGTGTTCATTGCACAAAAGCGTGTAATCAGAATAATTGCTGGGGCTCATCCAAGATCATCCTGCAGACACTAATTTAAAGAGCTAGCAATCTTCACTGTAGCCTCACAATATATATATTCACTTATGAAATTTGTTATTAACAATCCGAACGTATTCAAAAGTAATAGCAGTGTACATGGCCTCAACACAAGGAGAAAGGATGATCTACACTACTCAAGATTAAATCAACTTTGGCTCATAAGGGGGTAAATTATGCTGCCACAAAAGCCTTTGGTCACTTACCTAATAGGATCAAAAGTCTGACAGATAGCTGTACAGCATTTAAAAGGAAATTAAAAGAATTTCTTAATGGCAACTCCTTCTACTCATTAGATGAATTTTTGGATATAGTAAGTAGGTAATTTCCCCAACCTCCACAAAAAATTCTAAATATTAATTGTCATGTAATATCTTGTAATGTAATATCTTGTATAGACACCTTTTATTAACCTGACACATTCCACATCATTACGAAGTGTCGTATTCATGATCTATGGAACAAGTACTAATCTAATCTAATCTAATCTCATGCTAAATCATCAAGTGTCTCGCCATTCATGCCTCCCTAATAAACAAGGAACTTGTAGCAGAGTAAAAATGTAACATATCAACTACACTATACAACAAAAAAATTTCAGGTACAGAAGTAAAATATGGTGGACCTAACTAACGTTGACTTGCTAAATCTCAAAATGCAGTTAGATTTTCACGATCACCCTACAATTTTTGTTATGGAGGTTTCTAAATGTCTATATCTGAAAACAGAGACTAGGGTGGTCTACACTAAATTTAGACAATATATAACATACTTAATGCCATAAAACTATCTTACTGTAGTGTCCTGCGCCTAATGTGCATTTTACAAGAAAAATTGCAACATTTATTTGCTCGATGATGATGCAGGGTTGAGTCTTTTTGATGACAACCGTAGTCGCTTAACACTGAAGGGTTCCATGTACCTTTGTAGCGGCTTTCTATTCGCAAAATGTCCTGATGGAACCTTTCTCTACACCGAAGGCTGCCAAACTGGTAGGGAAGAATTCTAAATGAAAATGAGGGAAATGCATTTTTAGTGGCATTCTGAATACACGACCTCTACAGTTCTATAAAGGAGTTCCCACTAGTATGTCACTGTTTTCTGCTCTTATATTCCCTAGGAAATCTTCAACGACATCCTTAAGAAAACGTAAGGCTACAAGTTCTTCGAAGTTCTTATCATGCATTAACTTCCTAATTTGTGGCCCAATAAAAATCCCCTGTTTCAGTTTGGCGTCACTTAATTCAGAGAGCACTTCGCGTTGATACATGACACCATTAGCATTTTTGTCTATTCCTCTGACAAAATTCTTCATAGGGCCGAGCTTAATATGCACTAGAGGAAGGAAAACATTTTGAGAATTTACCAAAGGTACACATTTCACGTTTTCACTCCCTAGAGCCAGTTTCTCTCGTGGTGGCCACTTTTTAACTTTATAATGTTTATCTGTTGTCCCAAAGACAAAGGAAACAGCAATACTTTGTGAAACCACTTTGTAGAGCACGTAGTAAACCAATCACCACATATTCTTTCTTATACTTAATAGCTTCAAGTATCTCTGACAAATTTACGTAGTTCTCTTTCATAGTCACAGAGTACCCTACAGGTACAGATGGAAAATTATTACCATTATGCAATAGTACACCCTTCAGACTTGTCTTGGAAACGTCAATAAACAAGCGCCACTCGGTAGCATCGTATGGTATGTTTAACTGTTTCATTAATCCTACTGCGTCACTACAAGCACAAACGTTACCCACCATATGGTAATATGTCATCAGATCTTTATTTCGTTGCCTAAAGTGAGTAACTGTTGTTTCTTCATGAAGTAAGTTCCATTCCTTAAGACGCGAAGATAAAATTTCTGCATGCTCCTTGGCTACGTATGAATCACGAGCTAGGTCATTATAGTCTGCTTGTGTAATTAAATGTGGTCTTTGTTCTGAAAAGTGCTCCTCTTGACTTGACTGACATTGTGCTTCCTCAGCGTTTGTAGATTTATAATCAGAATTAGGAACTTCTTCCAACACTAGTGCACTGGACTCGCACTCGGGAGGACGACGGTTCAATCCCGTCTCCGGCCATCCTGATTTAGGTTTTCCGTGATTTCCCTAAATCGCTTCAGGCAAATGCCGGGATGGTTCCTTTGAAAGGGCACGGCCGATTTCCTTCTCCATCCTTCCCTCACCCGAGCTTGCGCTCCGTCTCTAATGACCTCGTTGTCGACGGGACGTTAAACACTAATCTCCTCCTCCTCCTCCAACACTAGTGGAGGAGCTGTAACTGGCAGGTCTTCACTGTGGGGAACAAGTCTAATTTCTGAGGGCAGGTCAGGGTACTTAATCTGCTCCTTATTATTTGATGAAATGCCATTTACATTAGTCAAACAGAAGTAGCAACCATTAACATAATTTTGAGGCACTCGCTAGATCATTGGTATGCCAAACGGTAAGTGCTCTTTTTTACCTTTCTGCAACTGTTTTAGTTTAGAATTGCACCTAGTACAAGTTATGCGAGGTGCCAAATCTTTAGCCCGATATCCCAGTTGGCATTTTGTAAGTAGGCTGTTTAGGTTTTTATGTTGGTAACGCCAAGTCGCGCTCAGTATGAAAATTACTGACTGTACTGTGTACAGTCTGTCGCTCGTTGGACTCATTGTTGGAATATTCGCTGGTGTAGTGTTGGGCAGTTGGATGTGAACAGTGCGCAGCGTTGGACAGTTGGAGGTGAGCCGCCAGCACTGGTGGATGTGTATGATGACTTTTGAACATAATTAAGGTAAAGACATTGTTTATTCTGTATTAAAATCTTTCATTTGCTAACTATGCCGATCAATAATTAGTGCCCCTTCAGTAGATACAATCTTTTACTTAGCTGGCAGTATTGGCGCTCGCTGTATTGCGGTAGTTCGAGTAACGAAGATTTTTGTGAGGTAAGTGATTCATGAAAGGTATAGGTTATTGTTAGTCAGGGCCATTTTTCTATAGGGATTATTGAGAGTCAGATTGCGTTGCGCTAAAAACATTGGGTGTCAGTTTAGTGATGATCAGAATAAGTAAAGAGAAAACTGTTTGAGTATGTTGAGTTTTGCTCAGCTGTTTGTAAATCAAATAACGTAAGAGGTTTACCAACACAGTAATTCATAATTTTTCTAAGGGGACGTTTCAGTTTGAAGTATAAATATTTCGACGTCTTCATTAAGTTAGAAACTGGTCGACTTTTTTTCCTTGTCGTTAATTCACCACATATATAACAAAATAATCTGGATGGTCTATACATCTAAGTTTTGATTTCTTCGTGTTGTATTTTAAATGCCTAAAAAGCACTTTTCTGTCGAGTGAACTTAGCCAGATCAATTCCTGAAAAAGAAATGAAAAATTCAAAGACTTGAGATAATATAGAAGGAAGAGTAAGCAACTTTATGTAAATAGAGGATACAAATACACAATGCAAAATACACTAATGTTACATATTACACTTAAAAAGTAGTTCACATTAAAGTTAGGAACAAAAAAGGTCACTGCACTCACTTTTATCACACTCCTTTCAAACACAAAGCACTTAAAATTTATACAGTAAATTCGAGTACGTTATATAACTTGTAGGTCATAACTTTTAATTCTGACGTGATGGACACTTTCTGATTTCACATTTTATGTCACATTACAATATAGAATTAAGTTTTATATGTACTTTGTCTGTAACAAAACCACTGTTGAGTTGTGTAATATACAGAAAAACGGAAAAGAAAATTTAGGATCTGTTACATGACGATCAATTTGGCTTCAGGAAAGGTAAAGGCATCAGAGAGGCATCTCTGACGTTGCGATTGATAATGGAAGCATGACTGAAAGAAAATAAAGACACGTTCATATGAGCTGTCGACCTGAGAAAAGCGTTCGACAATGTAAAATGGCGCAAGGTGTTCGACATCCAGAGAAAAATAGACGTAAGCTACAGGGAGAGACGGGTAACGTAAAATATGTGCAAGAGCCAAGGGGGAATAGAGGAGTAGACGACCAAGAAGTGCTACGATTAAAAAGAATGTAAGACAGGGATGTAGTTTTTCGCCCCTGTTGTTCAATTTGAACACCGCAGAATCAACGATGAAAGTAAAAGAATGTTTCTAATGTGCAATCCAAATTCAAGGTTAAAAACATGTCAATGATACAATTTGCACGTGACATTGCTATCCTGATTGAAAGTGAAGAAGAATTACATGATCTACTGAGCAGAACAGACAATCAGTGAGTACAGAATATGGATTGAGGGCAAATCGAAGAAAGACGAAATTAATGAGAAATGATGTTGCTAGAGAGAGTTGTAGAGGAAGACACAGATTGGAATACATCCAGCAGATAACTGAGGACGTAGGTTGTGCTACTCTGAGATGAAGAGGTTGGCACAGGAAATGAATTGGTGGCAGGTCACGTCAAACAAGTCAGAAGACAGATGACTTTAAAAAAAATTGTACCCTACTAATGTAAATATTGTCGCTATGCATTTTTAAATACAGGACGTCAGTAGCAATCTCTTACATTTGTTTTGGAATCGAAGTGTTACAGAACACGTGAAAAAAGGAAAATGTACCAACTGTGAGGTAAAAGTGTTAACGGAAAGATCAGAGAATGTAGAAACAATAGGACAGACTACATTTCAAAATTAGTTTGTATGGTCTAGTAAATTGATCATTAGAAATTGTTCCATTCCAGTGTGTTAATGGAGGGATCAGTGAACCAAATAAGCAATACAAGATAAAAGTAATGACATAATGCGCCATATACTGGCATTTGAAGAAAGATCAAGAAGAAAATAGTATGGGCATATGCATAAAAATGACAGCCTATTATAAAAAGCGGTATCAGAATACATAAAAATCTGATTATTATTGTCATCCAAATAGTCCCTCTGTTGACCTACCGAGGTAGATAGTGTGATTTGTTAGACTTTCATTGCAATTAATGATTATCAGACCTGAGACTTTTGCGTTTCTAACTGCTAACACTAACTGTTAGCTCGTTTTGACGTTCACTGTTTATTTATTCTACATCAGTAAATTTTATAGTATGTGTTCACAACAACTTGTGGTGATATGGCAGTTGTTAACTCTCAAAAACAATGATCGCATAGTTCTTATATATTAGCTTCTACGCTGATGATTTTAAGATCAACGTAAGTTCCAGACAATGATAATATAACCACTGCTCTCCGCACCTTTTATGAATTTGGGAATGAAATCGTATTTTCTAGGAGCACACGTGACTCGTGTTACAAACTTTACTGTTCGAATGATTTCTGACAGCTCATCATCACGGGAAGAACATGTTTCCTATACTGTGTGGATTTTCGTTGTATAGTTATTATCTGTTGGAATTCGTACATGTAGTTGATCGGGTCTTCAGATAGAACAGCGCAGCGAGCCATGAAAATCATTCTGTACCTGGGTGCTAAAATAGTTCTGGCACAGCACCCATTCTGCCAAAAGTGGTTGACTGTGTTGCACATATCCGTAGCCGAATATTGACGGGGTCTTACACAACATTACACACCCGCAGCGAGGGAGCAGACCTATAAGCTGTCAGTAGCGCCATTGCGTCGCCGTCGTGCACTCAACCTGTGCCATCTTCGCATCAGTCTCTGACGAAATGTTTGCATAAGTTAGTGGTCTACGGGGAAGCATCTTCGACCACTGACTATAGTGGTGGCTGAAGACTTCCAGCATAATGAGTCGAATTCTTTTTGCCCGTGGTCTTGTCAGAGACCGGAGGAGCGACGTAGATTCAGGGCACCTTCTTGCCCTTTGGAAGTGAAAGTGGACCTAGCAGGAAAATAAAAAGTGATTTAAGCCATGACGACACAGAAGGCAATGAAAAACACTGCATTATAGACAAATCATGTACACTGACGGAAAAAACGGCAACACCAAAAGATAATTCATGAAGAGTAATGATATTTCATGAATACATTTGTCTAGGTAAAATAGTTAAGTGATTATCGCTGTAAGATTACAAATTAACGAAAACGCGAGATAAACCATTGCAAATGTGAAATGCTGATACATTAATAGCACAAACTGCGACATAGTCGCGAATACCGAAAGTGATCCAGGAACTGTCAAATTTTATTCCAGTCTTTGATCACAATATCAAGTCCTTCGACGATGACCGTTTTCAGTCAGTATTGACCATCTTCAGATCTGTTCTACACCATGTCCTAATGTTGACGATACCATTACTGCTTTATAACATTAGGACAAGGTGTAAAAGAGATATGAAAATGGTCATTACTGAGTAAAACCGGTCATCGTCGAAGGACTTTATATTTGTGATCAAAGACTGGAATACAAAACATTTGACATTAATAGCAGGTGTACCTTCAGAATGTTGAATTAAAGCATGCAAACGTGAGTGCATTGTGTTGTACAGGTCCCGGATGCTGGCTGTGGGATGGAGTTCCATACCTGTTGCACTTGGTCGGTCAATACAGGGACGGTTGTTGCTGTTTGTGGATGACGCTGGAGTTGTCTTCTAATGATGTCCCATGAATACTCGATTGGAGACGGATCTGGTGATGCAGCAGACAAGGCAGTATGTCGACAATTCTTAGAGCATATACAGGGTGTTAGAAAAAGGTACGGCCAATCTTTCAGGAAACATTCCTCACACACAAAGGAAGAAAATATGTTATGTGGACATGTGTCCGGAAACGCTTACTTTCCATGTTGGAGCTCATTTTATTACTTCTCTTCAAATCACATTAATCATGGAATGGAAACACACAGCAACAGAACGTACCAGCGTGACTTCAAACACTTCGTTACAGGAAATGTTCAAAATGTCCCCCGTTAGCGAGGATACATGCGTCCACCCTCCGTCGCATGGAATCCCTGATGCGCTGATGCAGCCCTGGAGAATGGCGTATTGTATCACAGCCGTCCACAACACGAATACGAATGGTCTCTACATTTGGTACCGGGGTTGCGTAGACAAGAGCTTTCAAATGCCCCCATAAATGAAAGCCAAGAGGGTTGAGGTCAGGAGAGCGTGGAGGCCATGGAATTGGTCCGCCTCTACCAATCCATCGGTCACCGAGTTTGTTGTTGAGAAGCCTACGGACACTTCGACTGATATTTGCAGGAGCTCCATCGTGCATGAACCACATGTTATGTCGTACTTGTAAAGGCACATGTTCTAGCAGCACAGGTAGAATATCCAGTATGAAATCATGATAACGTGCTCCATTGAGCGTAGGTGTAAGAACATGGGGCCCAGTCAAGACATAACCAACAATGCCTGCCCAAACGTTCACAGAAAATTTGTGTTGCTGACGTGATTGCACAATTGCATGCGGATTCTCGTCAGCCCACACATGTTGATTGTGAAAATTTACAATTTGATCACCTTGGAATGAAGCCTCATGCGTAAAGAGAACATTTGCACTGAAATGAGGATTGACACATTGTTGGATGAACCATTCGCAGAAGTGTACCCGTGGAGGCCAATCAGCTGCTGATAGTGCCTGCACACGCTGTACACAACTGGTTCTCCCGTAGCACTCTCCATACAGTGACGTGGTCAACGTTACCTTGTACAGCAGCAACTTCTCTGACGCTGACATTAGGGTTATCGTCAACTGCACGAAGAATTGCCTCGTCCATTGCACGTGTCCTCGTCGTTCTAGGTCTTCCCCAGTCGCGAGTCATAGGCTGGAATGTTCCGTGCACCCTAAGACGCCGATCAATTGCTTCGAACGTCTTCCTGTCGGGACACCTCCGTTCTGGAAATCTGTCTCGATACAAACGTACCGCGCCACGGCTATTGCCCTGTGCTAATCCATACATCAAATGGGCATCTACCCACTCCACATTTGTAAACATTGCACTGACTACGTACTGATGTGCTTGATGCTAGTACTGTAGAGCAATGAGTCGCATGTCAACACAAGCACCGAAGTCAACATTACCATCCTTCAATTGGGCCAACTGGCGGTGAATCGAGGAAGTACAGTACGTACTGACGAAACTAAAATTAGCTCTAACATGGAAATTAAACGTTTCCGGACACATGTCCACATAACATATTTTCTTTCTTTGTGTGTGAGGAATGTTTCCTGAAAGTTTGGCTTTTTGTAACACCCTGTATTCCTTTTGGGAAACAACCATGGAATGGTGTTCATTAACAGCAGCGCAGCAATTCGAATCACTATATTGACGAATAAGTTCGCAGTGAGTGTACAGGGATAACCACGAGAGTGCTCCTGCTGTCAAACAAAATGGCACCAAAGACCATAACTCCAGATGTAGGTCCAGCGTGTCTAACACACAGACAGGTAGGTTGATGGCCGTCAGTTGGCCTCTTTCGAACACACGGCCATCACTGGCACCGAAGCAGAACCAGCTTTCATCAGGGAACAGAACAGATCACCTCCCAGCCCTCCAATGAGCTCTCCACTGACACCACTTATGTCACAAGTGGCGATTGTGTGTGGTCAGTGGAATGCACGCTACAGGGCGTCTGGTTCACAACTGTCCCTGAAGTAACCGGTTTGTAAGACTGTTATTTGTCGCTGTGGTACCAACTGCTGCTCAGACTGCTACTGCAGACCAGTACGACGCGCCAGAGTCATACGCCTGCCGGCCGCGGTGGTCTAGCGGTTCTGGCGCTGCAGTCCGGAACCGCGGGACTGCTACGGTCGCAGGTTCGAATCCTGCCTCGGGCATGGGTGTGTGTGATGTCCTTAGGTTAGTAAGGTTTAAGTAGTTCTAAGTTCTAGGGGACTTATGACCTAAGATGTTGAGTCCCATAGTGCTCAGAGCCATTTTTTAGAGTCATACGCCGAGTACATGGCTCGCGCTCTCCTCTTGGTTCTGCCACATGGCCGTCCGGAGCCCGGTCTTCTGGCGACCGTACATTCCCTCGACCACAGCTGCCAGCAGTCATGTACAGTGGCGACGTTTCTGCCAAGTCTTTCTGCAATATTGCAGAAGAAACATCGAGCCTCTCATAGCCTTATTACACGCCGTCGTTCAAACTCACAAGGGAACCTCCCCATCGCACCCCCCTCAGATTTAGTTATAAGTTGGCACAGGGATAGGCCATGAAAAACTGAACACAGATCAATCGAGAAAACAGGAAGAAGTTGTATGGAACTATGAAAAAATAAGCAAAATATACAAACTGAGTAGTCCGTGTGCAAGATAAGCCACATCAAGGTACGTGTACACTGAGGAGCACCGTGGTCACGTGGTTACCCTGAGCAGCTACGGAACGGAAGGTCCCTCGTTCAATCCTCCCTCGAGTGAAAAGTTTTAATTTTTTATTTTCAGACAATTATCAAAGTTCATGCACTCAGACATGATCAACTTCGCTCTCCAAAATTCCAGGACATGTTCAGATTTGCTTGGACACATGCAGGATTTGACGGTCTACACACGGAAAAATTTGAAAGCGTTAAAAACATTTTGACAGAGCACAGGGAAAACTGTGCGACTGTAAAACTGTTGCATTCATTTGTTGCAGTTTATGTGACACACTCTTACATTTTCATCACTTTTTTGGAAGTGATTATCACATCCACAAGAAAACCTAAATCGGTCAAGGTAGAAGAATCTTTTTACTCATTCGCCAAGTGTGCAAGTTAGGTGGGTCGACAACATATTCCTGTAATGTGACGCCCATGCCGTCACCAGTGTCGTATAGAATATTTCAGACGTGTTTTCCTGTGGAGGAATCCGTTGACTTATGAATTTGCGATCAAATGTTTTCGGTTCCTATTGGAGAGGCACGTCCTTTCGTCTACTAATCGCACGGTTTTGCGGTGCGGTCGCAAAACACAGACACTAAACTTATTACAGTGAACAGAGACGTCAATGAATGAACGGTCAGATCGTAACTTTGCGAAAATAAAGTAAGTAAAATTTTTACTCGAGGGAGGACTTGAACCAAGGACCTCTCGTTCTGCAGTTACTCACTCTAACCACGGGACCACGGCGCTCCTCAGCTTACATATTCCTTGATGTTGCATATCTTACACTTGGACTACTCAGTTTGTATATTTTGCTTATTTTTTCATAGTTCCACACAACTTCTTCCTGTTTTCTCGATTGATCTGTATTCAGTTTTTCAAGGCCTATCCACTGTGCCAACTTATAACTAAATCTGAGGGGGGTGCGATGGGGAGATTCCCTTGTCAGTGTGGCATGTTGATAATGGCGTCTTTGTCACTCTAAAGGCGTTCTTGACTAACATCAACCCACGATGTCCAATCTCAGAGGCAGATAACGTTCACGACAATTTGATCGTGTATTTAAAGCAAACCTGATTTGCATCCTCATAGTGGCGCTATTAGCTCCACTCTTACGCGACTGGCGCGGAATTTGGACAGACATCATCTTTTATATGTAGAAACACGCCTATCAGTTTTTGTTTATGCTTCCTGGTGTTGCGACATTTTCCATCAGTGTATATGCACAGATCTTATGGCCTAAAGATCAAAGTGTTGTTACGACATCTCCAATTGCAGAAGATTTCGGACTATTTCCCTTTCTGAATCGCCGGCCGGTGTGACCGAGCGGTTCTAGGCGCTACAGTCTGGAACCACGCGACCGCTACGGTCGCAGGTTCGAATCCTGCCTCGGGCATGGGTGTGCGTGATGACCTTAGGTTAGTTAGGTTTAAGTAGTTCTAAGTTCTAGGGGACTGATGACCTTAGAAGTTAAGTCCCATAGTGCTCAGAGCCCTTTGAACCTTTCTGAATGCTAGGAACTGCAGCATAGACCGTCACCAATTCAATTGTTGTTGGTAAGCTATAAAATCTGAAAAGAAAAATGCAAACGTTCGGAATGGATACACTGGGTATCAGTGAAGAGAAATGAAAAAAAAGGTAAGGAGTTCTGTTCAGATGAATAGCTGCAGATACCAAGAGCAGCAGAAAATTGCGTAACGAGGGAAGGAATTTTTATCTATAGGAAGTTGGGTCAGGCTGAGTTGTTTTGAACAGAATGGTGGGTTATTATCTGACTCTGTAGAAAGCAACACCAAAAAGTATAATTCAGGTATACATACCGACGGGGCGAGCAGTAGACGCAAATACAGAATGAGTATATTAAGTCACTGATTGAGTAACTCAGTACGGAAAAGGCAGCAATAACATCATAATTTTATTTTATTTATTTATTTATTTATTGTTCCGTGGGACCAAATTAAGGAGAAATCTCCATGGTCATGGAACGAGTCAATACATGAAATTATAACACGATATTAGAAACAGATAAAATGAAATATAGAAAAAAAAACATATTCAGGTGACAAGTCATAAGTTTAAATGAAGACAATCAACAATGTAACACTGGAATTTGCTTAATTTTTTAGCTCTTCCAGGAGCTCCTCGACAGAATAGAAGGAGTGAGCCATGAGGAAACTCTTCAGTTTAGACTTAAAAGAGTTTGGGCTACTGCTAAGATTTTTGAGTTCTTGTGGTAGCTTATTGAAAATGGATGCAGCAGAATACTGCACTCCTTTCTGCACAAGAGTCAAGGAACTGCATTCTACATGCAGATTTGATTTCTGCCTAGTATTAACTGAGTGAAAGCTGCTAACTCTTGGGAATAGGCTAATATTGCTAACAACAAACGACATTAAAGAAAATATATACTGTGAGGGCAATGTCAGAATTCCCAGATTTTTGAATAGGGGTCGACAAGAGGTTCTCGAACTTACACCACATATAGCTCGAACAGCCCGTTTTTGAGCCAAAAATACCCTTTTTGAATCAGAAGAATTACCCCAAAAAATAATACCATACGACATAAGCGTATGAAAATATGCGAAGTAGACTACTTTTCGTGTTGAAGTGTCACTTATTTCAGATACTGTTCTAATGGTAAATAAAGCGGCAATTAGTTTCTGAACAAGATCCTGAACATGGGCTTTCCACAACAGCTTACTATCTATCCGTACGCCTAGGAACTTGAACTGTTCCGTCTCGCTTATAACATACCAATTCTGTCTGATTAAAATGTCAGTTCTTTTTGAATTGTGAGTTAGAAACTGTAAAAACTGAGTCTTACTGTGATTTAGCATCAAATTATTTTCCACAAGCCACGAACTTATTTCATGAACTAAATTATTTGTTACTGTTTCAATATTACACACAAGATCCTTCACTATCAAGCTGGTGTCATCAGTAAATAGAAATATTTTTGAATCACCTGTAATACTAGAAGGCATATCATTTATATAAATAAGAAACAGCAGTGGCCCCAGCACCGACCCTTGGGGAACGCCCCACTTAACAGTGCCCCATTGGGACTGAACATCACTACCACTCTCAATATTGCGGAGAATTACCCTCTGCTTTCTGTTCTTAAAGTAAGAGGCGAACCAATTGTAAGCTACTCCCCTTACTCCATAATGGTCCAACTTCTGCAGTAATATTTTGTGGTCAACACAGTCAAAAGCCTTCGTTAAATCAAAGAAAACACCTAGCGTTCGCAACCTTTTATTTAATCCGTCGAAAACCTCACAGAGAAAAGAGAATATAGCATTTTCAGTTGTTAAACCATTTCTAAAACCAAACTGAACATTTAACAGCAAATTATGTGAATTTAAATGCTCCAGTAACCTTGTATATACAACCTTCTCGATAACTTTAGCAAACACCGATGGCATAGAAATAGGTCTAAAATTGTCAACATTATCAATGTCTCCCTTTTTATAAAGTGGCTTCACTACCGAGTATTTTAATCGATCAGGAAACCGACCACTCCTAAAGGAAAAGTTACAGATATGGCTAAGTACTGGGCTAACATACATAGAACAATACTAATGGGCGATTGGAACGCTGCGGCGACGGAACTAACTGAAGACGGTATTAGGGAAGAATGGGGGTTTAGTATTAGGAGCGAGAGAGAAGAAGGAACTTCAGTGTTCTACAGTAAATTTCAGCTCGTAACAGCGAATACACAGTTAAAATACCACAAGAGTAACAGATTTACTTTTAAAAGGCGTCGAAGCAAGGAAGGGTACCGGTTGGATTAAAAATCTTAATCACAAATTCAAAATTCAGATATAAGGTTGTCAGACATATGTAGGAGGATTGGTTCAAATGGCTCTGAGCACTATGGGACTCAACTGCTGTGGTCATCAGTCCCCTAGAACTTAGAACTACTTAAACCTAACTAACCTAAGGACATCACACACATCCATGCCCGAGGCAGGATTCGAACCTGCGACCGAAGCGGTCGTTCGGTTCCAGACTGTAGCGCCCAGAACCGCACGCCCACTCCGGCCGGCGAAATACACCAGTTAACATAGAATTTAATTAATATCAATTGCAGAGAAGCTAAGGCGAAATGGTTGAAGGAAAAAAAGTCACATTTAGCAGACAGAGAAGACTCAACAATATTGAGTAAGACGTGCTGTTTGAGGCATTACCGACGTAGTAAGGGTTTGAAAGTTTCATTGGCATTGCGTAGGTTGTTATTGTGGTAACCACACAACTGCGGTACTGTTGTGGTTCACTAATTTACGCACTGCTTGGCAAGAGAAGTGGAGTTGCCAAACGGGAGGTGGTAACGTGATGGCATAGGACACTGATATACAGAGATCCCTGCCGGAGTAACAGGCCGCGGACTCTGCACACACAGTCCTGGGAAGTCCGTCCAGAATACGCTCGAGGGCAAGGTTCTAATGGCCGGCTCAACTGTCCTGGTTTCGATTACCCTTCTGTCTTAACTCGTTGCAATCGTTTACCTACGACCGACCATGCTTTAGTGTCGCCAATATTTGTTTCCATGATCTTATGAGTTCTCGTGTCTGTGTTAGTTACCTGTAATATTCAGCTTCTTTTCTAGTAAAGGAGTCCCAGTACGTAGAGGTGCATGAGAGCATCTAGGTTTCTCCGTCGTTAGTGCTGTATTCCGCATCAAGACAGTATTCAGCAACAGCAGGTTTTTTTCCGGCTGGTCCAGTGTGGTACGTCGTCAATGTATATCACACCTGTGTTTAAAAGTGCGACAGGTCTGGGTAAAGTAAAATTTCCTAAGCTGTCTTGGGATTTTATATATTTTGGTCTCCTTAGACCCATGTCGTCTTTAACTGAACACAGAATCGATTGCGAAAGACAAATTCCATTTGATGTTTCTTGATAGGCAGCCAATCGTCAAGGGCACACCACCAACTAAACGCTTTTCTGCAACGAGTTAACACAGACGGTGAAATGACGCCAAGACAATTAAATCGCGCACTAACAAGGAGCCCACGTACATACACTGGAGCAGGGCATCTGGCCGGGCTCTCCCATACAGTTATTGTAGAGACCGGACCCTATTTGCCACTTCAGAGGGCTCTGGAAGTCTATGTTCTCTACGATGACACTATAGCCCCGACCTTGGTGTCTACGCTTTTCCTGCGAACCCTCAAATTTTTCGAGCCGCAATAGTAATAGACAGCTCCACTTGAACATGGCGCGCAGCTGCCTTGTGGACATATTATGCATGATTCCTCTGACGGAGACAGTATGTACGAGTAGTCCTTTAAGATTCCCCTGAGAACTGGACATACGTCGAACATAATTTTCGTGCAGTTGACGCACCAAGCAAATATTTATAACGTAAAGATATGAAGGAATTGCTTGTTGGCAAGTGCCTAAAAAAAAAAAAAAAAAAAAAAAAAGGAAGAAGAAGAACAAATAGGTATGGACGTATAGCTCGTGTTAGAGATCGAGTTCCCTCCGTGACTGCTTGAGACGAGAACTAGCTCTGCAGAAAAAAGTACGTTTGGGAAGCTCTGCAAAGAAAAGGCGAAAGTTCATCTATTTCGACCAGCTCCTGTTCCTAATGCTTCATTCACATACACCAGAATGTGACCAGGATATAGTGGAATACCAGATATCAGCACCAGAGTATCTAAGTAGCATTTCTTCAAATCAAAGAAAGGGGAAAAGATATTACGGTGATGAAATTTTGCAACTCCTTAAAGAATGAAATAAGAGTCATAATCGAATTACGGTTGGTTGGTTGATTTGAGGAACGGGACCAAACAGCAGGGTCATCGGTCCCATCGGATTAGGAAAGGATGAAGAAGGCAATTGGCTGTGCCCTTTCAAAGAAACCAACCCGGCATTTGACTGAAGCGATTTAGGGAAATCACGGAAAACTTAAATCAGGATGGTCGGACGCGGGTTTGAACCATCGTCCTCCCGAACAGGAGTCCAGTGTGCTTGAATTATGCCAAAAGCTGTTGATGAAGATGAATCTTTTCTGCTCTCACTCATACCCTCTTTCAAGAAGGACAATCACGAACAAAAATTATGGTTGAGAATAGAAGTTATGATCACCACTGTCAGATTTGGGCAGTCGCTACGGTTTTCAGTCCACGAGTTAGGAATATTTCAACAGACACCATTAAGCACACAACAGATACGTTCATCCACTAGTACATGGGCCCAACAACAAGGTATAACTGCAACAACTATATTCAACGGAACTGAACAATCAATCAGTTCCTGAGATCAACGCCATGACCATAGGCAGTCGCCTTTAGTGGCAACACTCACACCTTCAACAAGTCCTTTTGTGACTTCGCCGCAGCTACTAAATTCGTGAAATCTTCTTATAAGAATCAGCTAATAGTTACGAATTGTTGGAATTGGGATACATAGATGAAATTGTTCGTTAAGCAATGTACGGTTTAATAATAATAAAAAAAACAGTTTTATTACAGCTTCTATTCCACGGCTACACATTTCTCATTACAGTATCTTGATGTGATATTTTTGTGTCCGGTATACACAGCAGATCGTTTAATGAGCTTTTACTCATACAATAATAGTCGAAGAACGTTTAGGGATGCTCTCATGAAATCCTTGTGTAATGTATGAAATTGTTACTAACGTAATCGTTTGCAGAAACTTGGGTGGACCCATAATTGTCAATTTTGTCTTATTCGTCAGTATCTCAGATACATAGCAAGGCATCGCAGTTATTGCGCATTCCTCTTCGTTCTAATTATCCGCGAACTGTAAGTCGTGTGCGCGTCCCCGAAAGCTATTTGACGTGTGCGTTTATTCGCCGACATTTCTGTTGGCCACTTACTGTCGATCGTATGCGCCCTCCGTTATATAGGGTGTACTACAAATAATAGCGAAAACTGGCAGGGATGGAGTATATGATCGGAGAAGCAAAAAAGGTCTTGTAAACATGTGTTCGCAAACGAGAGATTTGCGAGGTAATTGCAAATACCTGAATGAGGTTACTAGCAACCATCGGTTTTAGTATGAAATATTTTCCTAATTAGTACAAATATGTTCGAAGTGTAAACTTTTCGATGTAGCACGTATAGTCACGGCCTCTTGTCCACTAAATACGGATTGTGGGTTAATCGTGAATACAACAAATCAGAATAATCTTGCGTCAACGACCAATATCCAGTTACTAACCTACAGTCTGTGAAGGTAGAGGTTGGATGTGGGATTAAGCAATGAAATTGATGCTGCAATATTGCTTTTCGTGAGCCGATTCCGTTACCTGCGGAATCTAGCACACTGAGATCTCATTGGTACTGCGAAAGTACAACTGACCTTAACCTACACCTTCACCTCTGGGCCCTGTCGCACAACGGATATACTCAAAACTCTGCATGCTGCAAGTGGAACATCAGCAGGAATCAATAAAAATTCCAAAATCTCCAGTGTTCCAACACGGAATAAACAAAGACCTGATAAGACTTGACGCCCCACTTGCAATACATTACTGATTCGCTTTTAGGAAACAATATTTATATTTTATGCTAGTTAAAACGGCTACACCATGAATTTTACCTGGATAGGAAAAATCAACGCCAATGTTGTGCATCACTGTATACAAACCTATCTACCAGCTGACGTGTGTCGATAAAGCAGCCTTGCGCGTCCGTGGAGCCAGGCCCAGGAAGAAATATCTTTTAGCAGGGCTCTGATTCGTAGCTTCTGTTTCTTTTTTATGGACTCATGGCTGGATGGATAGTTCCCGGATAGTCAGCGTTTTGGCCTGTGCCTGTGCCAGCATATCCAGACACTCTGGGGTGATAATGGCATTGAAACAGAGGATGACACGCGTAAAGCTGAAATACTAAACACCTTTTTCCAAAGCTGTTTCAGAGAGGAAGGCCGCACTGCAGTTCCTTCTCTAAATCCTCGCACGAACGAAAAAATGGCTGACATCGAAATAAGTGTCGAAGGAATAGAAAAGCAACTGAAATCACTCAACAGAGGAAAGTCCACTGGACCTGACGGGATACCAATTCGATTCTACACAGAGTACGTGAAAGAACTTGACCCCCTTCTAACAGCCGTGTACCGCAAGTCTCTAGGGGAACGGAAGGTTCCAAATGATTGAAAAAGAACACAGGTAGTCCCAGTCTTCAAGAAGGGTCGTCGATCAGATGCGCAAAACTACAGACCTATATCTCTGATGTCGATCTGTTGTAAAATTTTAGAACATGTTTTTTGCTCGAGTATCATGTCGTTTTTGGAAACCCAGAATCTACTCTGTAGGAATCAACATGGATTCCGGAAAGAGCGATCGTGTGAGACCCAACTCGCTTTATTTGTTCATGAGACCCAGAAAATATTAGATACAGGCTCCCAGGTAGATGCTATTTTCCTTGACTTCCGGAAGGCGTTCGATACAGTTCCGCACTGTCGCCTGACAAACAAAGTAAGAGCCTACGGAATATCAGACCAGCCGTGTGGCTGGATTGAAGAGTTTTTAGCAAACAGAACACAGCATGTTGTTCTCAATGGAGAGACGTCTACAGACGTTGAAGTAACCTCTGGCGTGCCACAGGGGAGTGTTATGGGACCATTGCTTTTCACAGTATATGTAAATGACCTAGTAGATAGATTCGGAAGTTCCATGCGGCTTTTCGCGAATGATGCTGTAGTATACAGAGAAGTTGCAGCATTAGAAAATTGCAGCGAAATGCAGGAAGATCTGCAGCGGATAGGCACCTGGTGCAGGGAGTGGCAACTGCCCCTTAACATAGACAAATGTAATGTATTGCGAATACATAGAAAGAAGGATCCTTTATTGTATGATTATATGATAGCGGAACAAACACTGGCAGCGGTTACTTCTGTAAATTATCTGGGAGTATGCGTGCGGAACGATTTGAAGTGGAATGATCATATAAAATTAATTGTTGGTAAGGCGGGTGCCAGGTTGAGATTCATTGGGAGAGTCCTTAGAAAATGTAGTCCATCAACAAAGAAGGTCCGGCGGGGTCAGGGATTTTCTCTGCCTTGTGATGGCTGGGTGTTGTGTGCTGTCCTTAGGTTAGTTAGGTTTAAGTAGTTCTAAGTTCTAGGGGACTTATGACCACAGCAGTTGAGTCCCATAGTGCTCAGAGCCATTTGAACAAAGAAGGTGGCTTTCAAAACACTCGTTCGGCCTATACTTGAGTATTGCTCATCAGTGTGGGATCCGTACCAGGTCGGGTTGACAGAGTAGATAAAATCCAAAGAAGAGCGGCGCGTTTCGTCACAGGGTTATTTGGTAAGCGTGATAGTGTTACGGAGATGTTTAGCAAACTCAAGTGGCAGACTCTTCAAGAGAGGCGCTCTGCATCGCGGTGTAGCTTGCTGTCCAGGTTTCGAGAGGGTGCGTTCCAGGGTGAGGTATCGAATATATTGCTTCCCCCTACTTATACCTCCCGAGGAGATCACGAATGTAAAAGTAGAGAGATTCGAGCGCACACGGAGGCTTTCCGGCAGCCGTTCTTCCCGCGAACCATACGCGACTGGAACAGGAAATGGAGGTAATGACAGTGGCACGTAAAGTGCCCTCCGCCACACACCGTTGGGTGGCTTGCGGAGTATAAATGTAGATGTAGATGTAGCACATCTTCAAACTCCTGCCACCCCTGACTTGCCGCTTTCCAATGCGGCATTTACCCTCAAGCCAATTAATCTAGACTATATGTATATGCGGAACGAAGGAATAATCCAAATGGGACGGAAAGAGGTAGATGTGACGAACATGTACAGGCAAACAAAAGATTACAGTTTCAGAAAAATTGGATCATTTATTCAAGAGAAAGAGCTTCATAAATAAGCAAGTCATTAACGCTTTGATCCACTTCTGGCCCTTATGCAAGCTGTCATTCAGCTTGGTATTGATTGATAGAGTGTTGTCTGTCCTCCTGAGGGTTATCGTGCCAAATTATGTTCGATCGGCCCTTTTGACTGTCGAAATACCGAGGTGGTTGGAGGGCTCTGTCCATAATGCTCCAAACTTTTTAAGTTGCGGAGAGACTGATGACCTCATCGATTTGACAAGCGCGAAGGCAAGCAGTTGAAACTCTCGCCGTGTGCGAGCAGGCATTTTCGCGCTGAAACGTAAGCTCAGGACTGCCTGCCATGAAGGGAAAGGAAACGGGGCATTGAATAACGCCGACGTACCACTGTGCTGTAAGGGTGCTGTGGGTGACAACCAAAGAGGTCCTGCTATGACAAGAAATGGCACCCCAGTCCATAACTCCTGGTTGTCGGGGCACATTGTGGGGAAAAGTCAGGTTGGTATCCCAATGCTTCCAGAGCGTCCCCAGGTACGTACTCGCTGGTAATTGGGGCTCAGTTCGAAGAGAGTATTATTACTGAAGGCTATATTACTCCAGTCAGTGGTCCTAGACCGAAGATGTGCTTGGAGACGCCCCTTACAGCTGTGGGATACTAGGCTGACCGTCGGCGCCATAAGGCTCGACGGCTTTGGGTGTCATCCGCGTCACCATTACGTCACAGCAACGGTATTCTACGCAGCATTTTGATGCCCTTCATGGGAAGCCATCCTCGGTCTATATTGCAGCAAATAATGTCCGTGTGCACATGGTGAAAATTTCTACTTCTGTTAATGCTACCTTGGTCTCCAAGTTCGCCGGATCTCTCCCCAATCGAGAACGATTGGAGCATTATGGACAGAACCATACAACTATCTCGGGTTTTTGACGATCTAACTCGGCAGTTGGACTGAATTTGGCACGGTAGACATCAGGAGGACATCCAACAACTCCATCAGTCAGTCCAAAGCTGAATAACTGCTTGCATAAGGGCCAGAGTTGGACCAACGTGTTACTGAATTGCTCAGTTTGTGAAGATCTTTCTCCTGAATAAATTTTTCTGAAATTGCAATAATTTGTTTGCCTGTACATGTAAATCACATTTACCGATTTCTGTCCCATTCGGATAATTCCTTCGTAGTGAGCCGTTTTACGGTCATAGGGTATACTCTGGTCACAACCACAGCATCTGATACTAAAGTGGTTGTCTCTTAATTTATTTGCTCCGTTTCATAACAGCTCCAAAACAAGTAAGATTTTGACATAACTGCAGAGAGTTGCAGTCGAAGCATCAGGGACGCAATACGGTAGTGTGTAATATGGACGGTGAACCAGTCTGACCACACACTGCAGTATAATCCGTCGAGGAGTGAACAAGAATTGATAGACTTAACAGTGTGCTTAGCACATAACATGGCACAAGGGTAAACAGGTAAAAGACGAAAGTGGTGAAGAACAGTGGATTGGAGAATGATTTACTTAGCATGAAAATTGGGAAAATACGTTAGAGAAAGAAGTGAAAGAATTCTGCCATCTACAAAAAAGATTACACACCGTGACCGAAGTACGGAATACTTTCAAAAGATTAGATAAGGTGAATAAAAATTTATTCAGTAGAAGGCTTCGATTGGTATCGTATATTGATACAGAAATGAGAAAGAAGTTGCTAAAAGTTTAAATCTGGAGAACCTCATTATACTGGTGTGAAACGTGAACCATAGTTTAGTAACTGTACAGGCATGACAACATCGCTATACTTCATTGTCGACGTGGATGCTTCACCATGTCAACAGCGGCTCGATAATAACTGGGGAGGAGAACCCCGTGAGAGGCATCGAAACTCACCGTGTGAGACAACCTACGAAAAAACTAGGGACGTGCACGGGAGTAAACTCAGCACACGGTTGGCGCGGGCGCGTAACGACTGAGCTCTCGGCGACAGCACTTGGGACGAAGAGCAAGATGAGGTAATGCTGGTTGCACTCACAGGGGAACCTCCCCATCGTACCCCCCTCAGATTTAGTTATAAGTTGGCACAGTGGATAGGCCTTGAAAAACTGAACACAGATCAATCGAGAAAACAGGAAGAAGTTGTGTGGAACTATGAAAAAAATTAGTAAAATATATAAACTTAGTAGTCGATGTGAAGATAGGCAACATCAAGGACAATGGGAGTCAAGAAGTGCCGTGGTCCCGTGATTAGCGAGAGCAGCTACGGAGCGAGAGGTCCTAGGTTCAAGTCTTCCCTTGAGTGAGAAGTTTAATTTTTTATTTTCAGTTTATGTGACAAACTCTTATGTTTTCATCACTTTTTTGGGAGTGATTATCACATCCACAAGAAAACCTAAATTGGGCAAGTTAGAAGAATCTTTTTACCCATTCGCTAAGTGTACAAGTTAGGTGGGTCGACAACATATTCCTGTCATGTGACGCACATGCCGTCACCAGTGTCGTATAGAATATATCAGACGTGTTTTCCTGTGGAGGAATCGGTTGACCTATGACCTTGCGATCAAATGTTTTCGGTTCCCATTAAAGAGGCACGTCCTTTCGTCTACTAATCGCACGGTTTTGCGGTGCGGTCGCAAAACACAGACAGTAAACTTATTGCAGTGAACAGAGACGTCAATGAACGAACGGACAGATCATAACTTTGCGAAAATAAGCAAAGTAAAATTTTCAGTCGAGGGAAGACTTGAATCAAGGACCTCTCGTTCCGCAGCTACTCACGCTAACCATGGGACCACTGAGCACCTGATCTTTTATTTTCCCTGTTGTTCCGTATCTTGCGCATGGACTACTCAGTTTGTATATTTTACTAATTTTTGTTCATAGTTCCACACAAGTTCTTCCTGTTTTCTCGATTGATCTGTGTTCAGTTTATCAAGGCCTATCCACTGTGACAACTTATAACTAAATCTGAGGGGGGTGCGATGGGGAGGTTCCCTTGTCAGTGCGAGCACTGACTAAGGTTACCGCCACCCACAGGTAAACACTTCTGTCAGCGGGTCTGCCCATACTACATATCATGTGCGCCCTAAATGTCAGCTTTTCGCACTACCTCTGATGGCGATACTAAGTCCCTTCCCCCTGAAAAGGCCACGTAGGGCTGAAAATGGTAACGCTTGGGCCTGCGTCACTGTAAGCTGGGGCCCCTCCCAGTAACAGCATTGGCCGGCCGTAGTGGCCGTGCGGATCTAGGCGCTATAGTCTGGAACCGCGCGACCGCTACGGTCGCAGGTTCGAATCCTGCCTCGGGCATCGATGTGTGTGATGTCCTTAGGTTAGTTAGGTTTAAGTAGTTCTAAGTTCTAGGGGACTGATGACCTCAGAAGTTGAGTCCCATAGTGCTCAGAGCCATTTGAACCATTTTTGTAACAGCATTGTGACCAACGTCGCTGCTCGGCTGACTAGAAGGCGGTGGCGGTGATGCTCCAGCAGGGCGTGGGCGCGACTGACTTGCATGACTTGTCAGTTGCTCCCTTCTCACATCCACCACAGACAACTGTAGACGCAACGTGACACGTGGAAACCACCTCTGCTACTGGCCAGAAGACTGGACCCATAAAACGGCACATGACGGAAAACGCTGCAGGCCACTGTGGTCCATGGCGCCCAACTATTCCTCCAGGATGCATCCATTGATTGACACGGGGATACATCGGTGCCTCATAAAACCCCCATCAAGGACTAAGAGGAAGGACTGGACCTTGTGAGAGGAAGAATTTCATTCACCTCTTGTCGCAAACAATGCTTTATTCATATAAATAGTTAATTCAAATACAATCAAAATATCCACGGGTGTGCTGCCGGTCTATAGTGTCCAACGGGCACAATATTTCGGCGATCATACATGTCGCCATCATCAGGTGAACTGACGGACTGAGCTCCTGTGAACGTGCCGGCACTATCTCTGACGCAGAGAGTCTACCCCAGGAATTGGAACATCTGAGAACTGTATTTCGAAAAAATGGGTACTCAGAGTGGCAGATTCAACGTGCTCTCCGCCCAACCACTGCAGCACAACCTGTTGAGATGGATGAAGTCACGAGGGAGGAGGTAGGCACTGCATTTATTCCATACACAGGCACACTCTCGGGGAAAATCGCCCGCATTCTGAAGAAACACCGGGTCGGAACTGTGTTTTGTCCTCCAAATAAAACTCGTGCACTGTTGGGGAGCGCCAAAGATGACCTCGGTTTGAGGAAGGCCGGCGTGTACCAGATTCCGTGTCAATGTGGCAAGTCGTATATTGGTCAGACGATGCGTACCGTCGAGGATCGATGCCGTGAACACCAGAGGCACACTCGACTGATGTATCCGAGCAAGTCGGCGGTCGCTGAACATTGTTTGTCGGAAAATCACGCCATGGAGTATGACCGCACGAGGATTCTGGTACAAACGTCGAGATACTGGGACAACGTTGTTAGAGAGGCCATCGAAATTTGCACCAATGACGACCTCATAAACCGTGACTGTGGCTATAATCTTAGCAAGGCTTGGGAACCAGCGATTGGGTTAATCAAGAGTAAAGCAAGCAAACGTATAGTGGTGACGACCACGGAGGACAGAGCCATCACACCGACGTCATCTCAGACGCCGTCGCAATCTGTTCCACCGCGCGACCGTGGCGCGGGGCGCGGACGGCTGAGTGAGCGCGCCGCGGGCGGAGAGGGTATTTAAATCGGCCGCCGCCGCGACCGAACCCAGTTCCCTCTGAGCAGCCTTAGCGTTCGGATCTCCGTGCCGGCACGTTCACAGGAGCTCAGTCCGTCAGTTCACCTGATGATGCCGACATGTATGATCGCCGAAATATTGTGCCCGTTGGACACTATAGATCGGCAGCACACCCGTGGATATTTTGATTATCAAATACGCCGGGAGAAACTCAAGAATCACAATTCAAATAACAATTACAGTGAAAGATTTTTGCCAAATAAGTGGTTACCAGATATCTAAACAGGCACAGGTTTGCCCTTGAGACAACAATTCTGATACAGACACAATCTGTCACAGCAACAAACAAGGATGGAATAACAATTCTCTGAACAGCTTGCTGTGACAGTGATTACTATTTACATCTGCGACGGCAGCAGCCGATTTATGCTAAAGTGACTTTCATGGCGTTATTGTACCATAATCAGCAGTAGAATGATAGGGATCAGACGTTACAGATCAAATAACAGAAGCAAATTTACGTTAATGAAAATTTTGTGGTGTGATAGGGTTGCGATTACAATAAAATGTGAGCTGTGGTGCCATTGAGTTAGTAGACTGTTCTGTCTGGCGCCACTGGCTCAGGTGTAGTATCGACTGTCCCTGTTGCGGTACCATTGCCAATATCTATGTGGAAGAGTTGGTATCTGTGGGTTGTGTCTTTAGAAGGTCTTTCCTTGCCAATGTATATACGATGTTCTCTGGCCCGAGAGAGAGGTACAAAGTTTGGGGATTGGCAGTAGCGTCGCTACAAGAGGTGGTCACGAGGTCCGAGCCGACGAAGCCACGAGCTGCGCAAGGAAGGCCTGCGCAGAGCGGAGGTTCAAAATGGTTCAAATGGCTCTGAACACTATGGGACTTAACTATGTAAGTAGGCTGTTTTGGTTTCTATGTTGGTAACGCTACGTAGCGCTCTGTATGAAAAACACTGACTGTGCTGTGTGCAGTCTGTGGCTGGTTTGCATTGTTGGAATACTTGCTATTGTAGTGTTGGGCAGTTGGATGTGAACAGCGCGTAGCGTTGCGCAGTTGGAGGTGAGCCGCCAGCAGTGGTGGATGTGGGAAGAGAGATGGCAGAGTTTTGAGAGCGGATGATCTGGACGTGTGTCCGTCAGAAAACGAACACACGTCCAGATCATCCGCATATATATATATATATATATATATATATATATATATATATATATATATATATATAATGACTTTTGAACACTATTAAGGTAAATACATTGTTTGTTCTGTATCAAAATCTTTCATTTGCCAACTATGCCTATCAGTAGTTAGTGCCTTCAGTAGTTAGAATCTTTTATTTAGCTGGCAGTATTGGCGCTCGCTGTATTTCAGTAGTTCGAGTAACGAAGATTTTTGTGGGGTAAGTGCTTCATGAAAGGTATAGGTCATTGTTGGTCAGGGCCATTCTTTTGTAGGGATTATTTGAATTCAGATTGCGTTGCGCTAAGAAATACATAGAGGAGGGTACCCGTGGTCTAGGGAAAGCGTCTTTGATTCATAATGAAAACGTCTTCGGTCCCGGGATCGATCCCCGCCACTGCCTAAATTTTGATAAATAATCAGCATTGGCGGCCGAAGACTTCCGGCATAAGAAATCAGCCTCATTCTGCCAACGGCCTTGTCAAAGAGGGCGGAGGAGCGGATAGAGGTTCAGGGCATTCTCTTGTCCTAGGGGTGGGAAATTGCCCCTAAAGGCGGAAGAATCAGCAATGATCAACGACATGAGGATGCAGAAGGCAATGGAAACCACTGCATTAAAGACACGTAACGTGTATCCACAGGACATGTGGCATGTAATTGAAGAAGTGTCATGATGATCTCTCCATTGGCAAAAGATTCCGGAGTAGTCCCCCATTCGGATTTCCGGGAGGGGACTGCCAAGGGGAGGTTACCATGAGAAAAAGATTGAATAATCTACGAAAGGATAACGTTCTACGAGTCGGGGCGTGGAATGTCAGAAGCTTGAACGTGGTAGGGAAAGTAGAAAATCTGAAAAGGGAAATGCAAAGGCTCAATCTAGATATAGTAGGGGTCAGTGAAGTGAAGTGGAAGGAAGACAAGGATTTCTGGTCAGATGAGTATCGGGTAATATCAACAACAGCAGAAAATGGTATAACAGGTGTAGGATTCGTTATGAATAGGAAGGTAGGGCAGAGGGTGTGTTACTGTGAACAGTTCAGTGACCGGGTTGTTCTAATCAGAATCGACAGCAGACCAACACCGACAACGATAGATCAGGTATACATGCTGACGTCGCAAGCTGAAGATGAACAGATAGAGAAAGTGTATGAGGATATTGAAAGGGTAATGCAGTATGTAAAGGGGGACGAAAGTCTAATAGTCATGGGCGACTGGAATGCAGTTGTAGGGGAAGGAGTAGAAGAAAAGGTTACAGGAGAATATGGGCTTGGGACAAGGAATGAAAGAGGAGAAAGACTAATTGAGTTCTCTAACAAGTTTCAGCTAGTAATAGCGAATACCCTGTTCAAGAATCACAAGAGGAGGAGGTATACTTGGAAAAGGCCGGGAGATACGGGAAGATTTCAATTAGATTACATCATGGTCAGACAGAGATTCCGAAATCAGATACTGGATTATAAGGCGTACCCAGGAGCAGATATAGACTCAGATCACAATATAGTAGTGATGAAGAGTAGGCTGAAGTTCAAGACATTACTCAGGAAGAATCAATACGCAAAGAAGCGGGATACGGAAGTACTAAGGAATGACGAGATACGTTTGAAGTTCTCTAACGCTATAGATACAGCAATAAGGAATAGCGCAGTAGGCAGTACAGTTGAAGAGGAATGGACATCTCTAAAACGGACCATCACAAAAGTTGGGAAGGAAAACATAGGTACAAAGAAGGTAGCTGCGAAGAAACCATGGGTAACAGAAGCAATACTTCAGTTGATTGATGAAAGGAGAAAGTACAAACATGTTCCGGGAAAATCAGGAATACAGAAATACAAGTCGCTGAGGAATGAAATAAATAGGAAGTGCAGGGAAGCTAAGACGAAATGGCTGCAGGAAAAATGTGAAGACATCGAAAAAGATATGATTGTCGGAAGGACAGACTCAGCATACAGGAAAGTCAAAACAACCTTTGGTGACATTAAAAGCAACGGTGGCAACATTAAGAGTGCAACGGGAATTCCACTGTTAAATGCAGAGGAGAGAGCAGTAGGTGGAAAGAATACATTGAAAGTCTCTATGAGGGTGAAGATTTGTCTGATGTGATAGAAGAAGAAACAGGAGTCGATTTAGAAGAGATAGGGGACCCAATATTAGAATCGGAATTTAAAAGAGCTTTGGATGACTTACGGTCAAATAAGGCAGAAGGAATAGATAACATTCCATCAGAATTTCTAAAATCATTGGGGGAAGTGGCAACAAAATGACTATTCACGTTGGTAGGTAGAATATATGAATCTGACGACATACCATCTGACTTTCGGAAAAGCATCATCCACACAATTCCGAAGACGGCAAGAGGTGACAAGTGCGAGAATTATCGCACAATCAGCTTAACAGCTCATGCATCGAAGCTGCTTACAAGAATAATATACAGAAGAATGGAAAAGAAAATTAAGAATGCGCTAGGTGACGATCAGTTTGGCTTTAGGAAAAGTAAAGGGACGAGAGAGGCAATTGTGACGTTACGGCTAATAATGGAAGCAAGGCCAAAGCAAAATCAAGACACTTTCATAGGATTGGTCGACCTCGAAAAAGCGTGCGACAATATAAAATGGTGCAAGCTGTTCGAGATTCTGAAAAAAGTAGGGGTAAGCTATTGGGAGAGACGGGTCATATACAATATGTACAACAACCAAGAGGGAATAATAAGAGTGGACGATCAGGAACGAAGTGCTCGTATTAGGAAGGGTGTAAGACAAGGCTGTAGCCTTTCGTCCCTACTCTTCAATCTGTACATCGAGGAAGCACCGATGGAAATAAAAGAAAGGTTCAGGAGTGGAATTAAAATACAAGGTGAAAGGATATCAATGATACGATTCGCTGATGACATTGCTATCCTGAGTGAAAGTGAAGAAGAATTAAATGATCTGCTGAACGGAATAAACAGTCTAATGAGTACACAGTATGGTTTGAGAGTAAATCGGAGAAAGACGAAGGTAATGAGAAGTAGTAGAAATGAGAACAGCGAGAAACTTAACATCAGGACTGATGGTCACGAAGTCAATGAAGTTAAGGAATTCTGCTACCTAGGCAGTAAAGTAACCAGTGACGGACGGAGCAAGGAGGACATCAAAAGCAGACTCGCTATGGCAAAAAAGGCATTTCTGGCCAAGAGAAGTCTATTAATATCAAATACTGGCCTTAATTTGAGGAAGAAATTTCTGTGGGTGTACGTCTGGAGTACAGCATTGTATGGTAGTGAAACATGGACTGTGGGAAAACCGGAACAGAAGAGAATCGAAGCATTTGAGATGTGGTGCTACAGACGAATGTTGAAAATTAGGTGGACTGATACGGTAAGGAATGAGGAGGTTCTATGCAGAATCGGAGAGGAAAGGAATATGTGGAAAACACTGATAAGTAGAAAGGACAGGATGATAGGACATCTGCTAAGACATGAGGGAATGACTTCCATGGTACTAGAGGGAGCTGTAGAGGGCAAAAACTGTAGAGGAAGACAGCGATTGGAATACGTCAAGCAAACAATTGAAGACGTAGGTTGCAAGTGCTACTGTGAGATGAAGAGGTTAGCACAGGAAAGGAATGTGTGGCGGGCCGCATCAAACCAGTCAGTAGACTGATGACCAAAAAAAAAAAAAAAAAAAAAAGAAATATATTGTGTCAGTTTACTGGAGGAGGAGGAGATTAGTGTTTAACGTCCCGTCGACAACGTGGTCATTAGAGACGAAGCGCATGCACGGGTGAGGGAAGGATGGGGAAGGAAATCGGCTGTGCCCTTTCAAAGGAACCATCCCGGCATTTGCCTGAAGCGATTTAGGGAAATCACGGAAAACCTAAATCAGGATGGCCGGAGACGGGATTGAACCGTCGTCCTCCCGAATGCGAGTCCAGTGTGCTAACCACTGCGCCACCTAGCTCGGTTCAGTTTACTGTTGATCAGAATAAGTAAAGAGAGAAATGACTGAGTACGTTCAGTTTTGCTCAGCTGTTTGAAAATCAAATAATGTAAGAGGTTTATCAGCACAGTCATTTATAATTATCAAAAGGGGACGTTTCAAGTTCTGAGGTCATTAGTCCCCTGGTACTTAGAACTACTTAAACCTAACTAACGTAAGGAAATCACTCACATCCATGCCCGAGGCAGAATTCGAACCTGCGACCGTAGTGGTGGCGCAGTTCCAGACTTTAGCGCCTAGAACCTCTCGGCCACTAGAGTGGAGGTACCGGAGTACTTATATTAACATATTAAATTGCTTATAAAAAGCGGAGGCTTAGACATTACTCTATCTTCTTGTAGCAATGAATGTTGTAAGAGCCTGTGACGCTCTCTAGAACGCTATGTTCGCTTTCATTTGTTTTTTGATCGAGAAAGACGCCATTGGGCACTGATGTATAGAAGAGGTGTGTACTTTGAATTTTATGTTAATTTTGAATATAGAAATTGTTAAAAATAGTTGCAATAATTTGTAGCTCGCTTGACCAGTATTTCATCCAACATTTTTAGCCCTTTTCAGCGAATTTAGCATTTTTTTGTGACGCTGTGCTGCGCCACGATCGCGGGAGCCGCTGCCGCGGCAAATTCAAACTATAATTGAATAAAAGCAGCTTTCCCACAACTAAGCGGGCAGGTAATTGTACATTAAAATTATTTCTTTCAGTTTCCCGGCGACCACAGAGGACGTCTGCAGATTTCATTATGTCATTTTCAGATGGATATCGGCAACTGCTAATGCAATATTAGTGGCGGAAATAATTTACATAAATCAGAGACTTAAAACTTTTCTTGTGTCAGATCAAAGACTGCTGTGTTGAAATCTCGCCTGGTTAATAATATTAAAATCATTTTCATTTTCAGTTTCATGCTCTCGTGTTAGCAGTGGCAATTAATAGTGTTCAAATGTTAAAAAATCCACTGCTGCTTTTATGACTGGCAAGCATTGCATACTGCAACTTCTGTGCGTGTAATAAGAGTAATTTTCAGTGCATTTCAGAGGCTAAAGTAGAGAAAGACATGTAATCAGTTACAGTAATGATACAGTGTTTCATTTCTAACAAGCCAGATCAGAGTTATCGCAACATAGTTTTGCAAATTAAAGATCATACATTCACTGCAGGAAATCTTTTAGTGTTGTGGGTATCCGCACATAATGGATCAGAGTGCGCAAAGTTGAATTTTCAACACAGAAACCAGTAGTGAGAACTGCAATTTATCTTTTGTGTTTCCAACGATAATCAAAATTTGCTTTACTTAAAGTGCTATGAAATATAAACTGTATTATAGCCAAAGATCATAAAAGTTCAATCCATGATTTTATTACTGCCAAGCAAATCAATAACGTTCGTTTAGATTCAACCAAAGTGTGTATAAAATCAAAGTGCACGGGAATGCGTAACACAATCCGCAATCTGTTTCAGGTTCATCACATTTGCAACAAGAAGGGCAGAAAATGTGTCTCCAACGAATGACGTAAATCCAGTGATACCACCTTATTACGTCAGTTGAAGTGCTTGTCCAACATCGGAAAGACAGGTCACTGTTCACGACTCCGAACAACATGTATCGGCGAACGACCGCCAAATTTCTTCGCAACGCAGTCCATCCCAAAACGCGTCCAGTACAGTCAGCGCTGACCCGAAAAAGAGTTTTCATTGCGACAGTATTCGCCGCCAAGGTTGCCTCTCGTATCCACAACCAACCACGCGCAGCTACTAACTGCCCTTCATTTCGCAAGTTCGCTCGGTCGATAACCTCTCCCCTTGCACACCACCTCTCGACCGCATCACGAGCGCTGAAAACGTGCGGTCTCTGGAGGGGAGTCGATAGGAATGAAGACGGCACGGCTCGTTGCTCAGTGTCACCCAGCAGGAATCCAAAAACTTGACAACGCATTATCATGGGGAGAGGTCAGTATGGAATACTTCTGTCCAATGCTGAATTTACACGTGAAATACTCCACCTGGCAGAGGCAGATGCTGGTTACTACTGCAAACGCAAAAGTCTTCAAGCTACTGTAACACAAATTGCTTACCGTTATCGCATAGGAGGGACCTAGGGGGCCATAATTGGCAAAAATAACAAACAATTCTGGAACGATGACGACGTGGAGGACGGAGTGACGATGTGTGGGAAACTGGACAGTGCACCGACCACCATCAACCATATACTGCCCAAAACTGAACACGTGAAATCGATGTGAACCCTGTCCCAAGGTGCTCCAGGACTGGCCGAGGAGAGAACAGGTGTGGTGGTGCAGCTTGGTTCTGTGCACAGTTAACGCAAGCATGTACCAGATGGTCGATATTATGACCGATCGCCGCCAGTAGACGCGACGTCGCGCCAACATTCTCTAAAGAGCCACATCCCAGTACAACTGGAGTGTGTGAGGATGAGACACAGTGGGCAAGCAATAGGACGCCCTGGACAACGTTGATGTGGGATCTTGCCCACTCGTCGCTAATGGGTGGCTAAGGGGTGCAGCGTTCTCGGAATGCTATACAACAATTACAACAAATAATATTAATAGTTTTATTTCTATAAAGCAATTGGCAATACTTAACTTTGATCACAGCAAATGTCGCTAGCGAGAGGCGACATGAAAAAAAGTAAAGTTCTTGCTATACACAAAGTCCTAGCAAGCACTTGATGCTGATCACAACAATCTGATAGCGTAGCAGTTATGTTCGTTGCAGACTGGGACGATCTGAGCGGCCGAAGCTAGTAGGAGCCGCGTTTATATTCACTTCTTCCAGGTGTCGCTCTTGGCGCGGTGCGGTCAGCTCAGCGCACCATTGGCCAACGTTTCCTCACCGCCTTCTCTGCTCTTGTGTTCTACATCTTAGTTCCGGCGCTTGTGGTTACGCCAGAACAGTTGAGACGAGCACAAAGGAGAAAAATGTACACCATTCCGCATCTGCAACCAAAGGGAAGTGCTCTGGCCAACCAAATCTTCCGGAAAGGAGGTTATTGTAGATGACGGTCGTGACTTCTGATGCTATCAACGGAGAATCTGACAGGATATGCTGCAAGGCAGCATCCAATGCGAACGCAAGATCCTCCTGCCGATAGAACTGGGTCCCACCGGTAACAGCGATAATGCGTCCGTACTGGCATGTTGGATGTGGAACCGTAATTGATGTCATAGCTATAGTTACTGAGAAAGAGGGAACACCTCCACAATCGGTGGGCAGTGTTATCAGGCAGCTCGGTACGAGGGCCAAATAAGGTAAGCAGTGGCTTTTGATGAGAACGTCGCCCCCTCTTTGTGCATGATATGCAACAGGCTCTAGATACCGTCTCCCAGGTTGATGCCATATTTCTCGACTTTCGAAAGGCGTTCGACTCAGTTCCGCACTGTCGCTTGCTCCAAAAAGTGCGCCTTCACGCGGTATCCGATGACATATATGGCTGGATGGAAAGTTTCCTAACAGACAGAGAGCAGTATGTCGTTCTCAATTGGGTGCCTTCAACAGAAACAAGCGTAACTTGAGGTGTGCCCCAGGGCAGCGTAATAGGTCCGCTGCTTTTTACGATGTACATGTACGATCTGGTTGATGGTGTGGACAGCGGTATTTGGCTGTTTGCCGATGATGCTGTAGTCTACAGGAAAGTAGTATCACACGAAAATTGTGAACAAATCAATGAGGATTTGCAGAAAATAAATGAGTGGTGTAATGACTCTCAGTTATCTCTCAATATTAGTAAGTGTAACCTACTACGTATCACAAGGTGAAAATCCCCATTAATGTACGAGTAAAAAGTAAATGCCCAGTCTTTGGAAGCGGCAACATCAGTCAAGTATTTGGGTATGATTATTCGAAACGATCTCAAATGGAAGGATCAGATTACACAAGTAACGGGCAAGGCGAACTCTAGATTGAGGTTTATAGGTAGAATCCTGAAGTGACGCACTCCTTCAACAAAGGATATTGCTTACAATACGTTAGTTCGTCCAGTCTTAGAGTATTGTTCGTCTATAAGGGACGCTTACCAGTTGGGTCACATTCAAGAGATTGAAAAGGTCGAGAGAAGAGCGGAAATATTCGTGACTGGTACATTTAGCCATCGCGAGAGCGTTACGAATCTCATAGAAACTTTGAAGTAGGATACACTTGCAGATAGACGGCGCGCTAAATGGACGGGGCTGCTCACTAAATTCAGAAATCCGACCTTCTCCAAGGATGAAGAACATACATTATTACCACCAACTTTCAAATCGCTCAGTTGAGACGAGCACAAAGGAGAAAAATGTACATCACTCCGGGTCTGCAACCATCAATACCGGATCCTTCGTGCGATCCGCGAGTGGATCAGATGGGGGGGGGGGGGGGGAACATGATTTTGGCGAGAGTTGTGCCCTGCCTGCGCCACACACCGCTTTGTGGCTAGCGGAGTAAATATGTAGATACGTAGATGTAGAGAACGTGAACCTTTTTAACTCTGAAAAAAATTGCTCTTGTCACCTTTTCCCCCTGTGAATAATTACGCCTTGCAGCGGAAAGTATATCGGAAAGACATATTAGAGGCCATAGAAGGCGAAGTGTTCATTGCACTTGACAAAAACATTGTTTCTATTGAGGTCGAAGTTCGAAGTTGAATAGGACAGTGAAGTTAAGTGGTTGCGTATAGTAGGCCCAGGTGAAAACAAGTTAATTGTTGGATATTTTACCGGCTACCCGAATCTGCTGTGACCACAGAATGTCTATCACCAGATATCATGCATTACTGGTTTGAGGCAACATTAACCTACTGGGCATGGACTGGGATTTCTATGGATTCATTGCAGGGAGTACGGGCAGATAGTCACGCGAAGTACTTTTGAAGACATTGTCTGAAAGCTATCTTGAGCAGCTAGTTCGGCAGCCTACAGGCAGTGGAAATATCTTAGGGCTTGTAGCTACAAAGAGACTGGATCTCGTCGAACACATTAGTATAGAGACGTGGATTAGCGATCATGATTTATTGAGCTATGGTTAGCAAAGTTAATAAATCAGTTAAGAAAGGTAGTAGAGTGCTTATGCTAGAAGGAGCAGATAAGCAGCTGTCAGCATTTCACTTAGACAGTGAAGTGACATGGATGAAGTTTAAGCAGATTTGTAAATCGTGGTGTGGAGAATTATGAGCCTAGCAAGTGGGTTAGGGAATCATGGTTGAATAACGAGATTCGGAAACTGTTAAGGAAACAGAAGCCGTCGCACTACCTGTTGAAAGAAGAACGCGAAAATGACTACAAGAAATGTTTAGACAATTCCTACCACTGTCATACCTTAACAAAATATCTGCCACAGAAAATTCTGTACCTATGTAAAATTACCAGTTGGGTCTAAGGCTTACATCCAATCACTTGTTGACCAAGCTGGTGTAGCAGTTCAAGAAATCATTCAAGGAAGAGAACAGTACAGGCATACCTTTGTTTGACCAGATTGCAGTTGGGCGACATAGTAATAAGCACCCCTGTCCTAGAGAAACAACTGAAGGAGTTGACACCAAATAATTCACCAAGCTCTGACGGAATCTCAACTCGGTTTTTCAACGGCATTGGACCTTTAGCTTGCGTTTATCGCAAATGGCTCAGCGCCAAATCCCAAGCGACTGTAAAGAAGTAAAGCTAACTTCTGTGCACCAAAGTGGAAAAAGAAACGACTCGTAAAATTATTGAGCAACATAAATTACAGACCAACATACCTAACATCGGTTTGTGGCAGAATCCTTGAACATTTTCTCAATTCGAATGTAATAAATTATCTTGGGACCGAGAAGCTTACGTTCACGAATCAGCAACGTTTTAGAAAGCATCGCTCTTTCGAATCGCAGCTTGCCATTTTCTATTATGATATACTGCAAATTAAAGATGAAGACCTCAGGCAGGTACCATATTTCTAGGTTTCCGAAAAGCGTTTGACACGGCGCCCCACTACAGAATGTTAAAGAAGGTATGAGCATATGGAACAGATTCACATATATTTGAGTGGCTCGAAGACTTCTTAAATAATAGAACCTGATATGTTGTTCTCGTCGCTGGGTGTTCATCAGAGACAAGAGTATTGTCAGGAGTGCCCCAGGGAAGTGTGACAGAACCGCTTTTCTTCATAGGAGATAGAAGGGTGTTGTGGCGAGATACCGAAAAGTGGACATCACTTATTTCATGTCTTCAACAGTGCTCCTTCCTACCGACAAAAGACCAAACTAGCTGTAACCAGTGTTGTCAGCTACGTTGACACAGGAAGTTTTCTCAGTTATCTTTCTGTGAAAACGTTAGGTTTTTCGATCGTTTCGTGTAAGGTAAGTCACTCATATTACTTTAGCTGCTTCACTTTGTTGTAGAGCAATATTTTGCGGTATCACGGTTCACACAATACTTTTTGGTATACAAATATTTCACTGTCGTTTCCTTCGGTTATATCCCTTTGCGTGTGAGCCTCCGATTTAGACAAATCGTTCGGTCAGGAAAATTGACGGCTCTACATGTCGGGAAAAGTGGCCAAAATGGCGAGGCCCATAACACAGACGTCCGTGGACCGAAACAACGCTCTGTTGCTTTGCTACCAGTTGAAACCTACAATCATGGTTAAAGGGACGTAACGTTAAAGGTCAGGACCCACGTACATCATATGTCATTTCCGACATAAATGCCTCTGACTTTGGCAATCACAAATTCAGTTAATTACAACACAAATTGAGTAAGATATCAGATCTCAACAGTACGGCAATAAAAAAAGGTAGGTTTTGATTATTAAGAGCTTCAGCTAACCCAAATTATGCAGTACCTCTTAATTTAATTAAAGGCGAACACGCAGGCCTTCGGTAACAGCACCAGTTAAATAAAATCACCGAGTAGAAAACAGGCAGGCCTTCTTTAATAACAGTTCAGTTAAGTAAAATTACCAAACAAGAAACAGGAAACCTTCAATGATAACAGCTTCAGGTCAGTAAAGTTACCAAATGTCAAGAAGCACGACTTCAATAGTAACAGCTTCAGTTAAGCAAAATTACCAAACAGAAATCAGGTACCCTTCTTTTATAACAGAAAATAGTCAGGCCTTCAACAATAACAGCTTCAGTTAAGCAAAATTACCAAATGCAGAACAGGCAGGCCTTCAATAATAACAACTTCAGTTAGGTGATATTACCAAATAGAAAACAAGCAAGACGTCTTTAATAAGAAAGACTACCAGACAGAAAACAGGTAAGCCTTCATGAACAGCTGCTACAGTTACGTAACCATGAGTTTGAATTGCTTCCTTACAAGGGGTGAACCAGAAGGCTTATAGCAAGGAGCACAAGACAGCACCAAATAGGAAGGTCAAGAAATGTTACAACGAGAGGACCGGCCTACCAAGGCCCTTTTCGTTGGGTATGGATCGGCAAAAGAAATATTAACAAAGCAAGGTTAACTACGAGAAAACAACAATAACTATCTAAACGGTGTACCCGCGTCACTGCATGATACCGCCTCTGCAACAACGGCGAAACTCCCGAAAGAAAACTAGGTTGACAAACCCAATTAGATAGCCTCAGTAATTGCAAATTTTGAGAGCCAGGCACCTCCAAAGCCAATATAATTAACAGAGCTATGACGTCTGCAATGCCTGACGGTATCTTGAGACCGGCGACCGGCCATATTACAAGAGAAAGGTACTTGCTTGGTGCTCGAAAACGTTTGGCAGGGAGGTCGGCTAGAACCCAACATCGGTGCTGCATGACGCCAGGGTGGGGATGGAGGGGGGGGGGGGGGGTTTGGCCACAAAATAGAAAAAAATGCGTTATCCCTCTGGCTCAGGGAACACAATCAGCTCACAAAGTTTAGATATACTTTTAACAACCAAGGACAGTATCGACTCAGTAAAAGCAAACAACAGCCACAATTCAAGGAATAAACTAGGGGTGAAATAGATCAGCTAAGAAATCATAATGATCGCAACTGACCTATAGGTATCAGTAAGAATATAACAGTTAAGGCCTCAAAATCCAAAACTTAACTGAAATTCGCGAATCGAGCTGAAGCTGGCCATTCCAAAGGCAGTCCAGAATTCAGCATGACGAAATTGACTTCAACTCTCTCATCGATTTGCCACGTCCCATAGCTGGTTGGTCAGGCTACACATGAAGACGGCACTCGAAGTCAGCCACGGATTCAAATCGGCTCCAAAATTTGCTCAGAAACCACTCTCCGGACTTCGTGTCCAAGACTCTTGTGCTTGTGCTCGCCTTACTCGCTGGGCGAACCTCTCACCATCCTCTTCACTCTGACAGAAGAAGAAGGGACAGGTTAATAAATGGGCTTAAGTTGATGAAGGTGTACTCTGAAGATCTTAACCAGTGACCAGATGCCTGACAAACAGGTTAACCAGACCAAGAGTTTTGAGGATAGAGCATAGGCCCAAGAAACGGGGAGTGAACTTTCCGATACCACTTGAATTGGCGAAATTTTGCATTTAACACTGTGCAGTACGAAGCATCCGAGGCACTTCCTGCTGATCTCTTGTTTGCGCATCCCATCAGTTCCCCTTGTGGCATATCAATGATATGTCTTCGCTTGTTACTCCTGAAGATCTTAGGGAAAATTGGAAATGGGCCAGCAATAACATTAGGTTAGCCCACGCCGTCAGGTACGACAATACAATAGGAACAGACGCCCCTTTCACGGTAAGGTAGGAGATAAGGTTTTCGTATTGAACTGTGTCGGTCGGGTGAGGGCTGGTGCCATACTTGTGAAGTTCACTCCTCGTTTCACAGGCTCATGCATCGTCCAAATTCCGTGTGCGGTTAAGTTGCTTGTCAGGTATCTCGCCACTGGTAAAGTCCACAGGGTGCACCTCAATCAGCTTCAGACCATTAACTAACCTTCCATTCTTCTTCTGTAGGCTGGAGCAGGTCCATCGGTTTATGGAGTGGGATTGGGAGGGGGGGGGGGGGGGCAGTTGTGCTGTGACGGGTTGTTTGGCGTCGCCTGTCGAATTTCTGGCGCCACTCGCATGATCTGTCGTGTGATGTCCCTCTGGTTGGAAACCACTGAGATCTTTGCTCGAGGTTGTTGATGGGGATGGGGCGTGTTATGGCGTGGTGAATTGCAGAATGGTAACCAAGCAAGAAAGACGGTGTGAGAGGTCCACCTGGCAAGTAAGGCGAGATCCTGCGCAAGTCTCTTGAGCATGGAGTTCGCCGAGTGGTTGCTATGCCTATTTGTGGGCCGCTTTGAATCCGTGGTTGACTTCGACTACCATCTTCATGCGCAGCCTGCCCAGCCAGTTATGGGACGTGGAAAATCTATGTGCGAGTTGAAATGAATTTCCGTGTGCAATTCTGGGCCCCCTTTCGTACTAGAAAGCTTCAGCTTCGATTCGTGATCTTCAGTTAAGTTTTGGATTTTGAAGTTTTAACTGTTATTTTCGTATTGAGACCTACGGGTCTGTTGCAGTCATTGCGATTTCTTAGCTGATCTACTTCACCACCAGTTGGTTCCTAGGATTGTGGCCGCTGTTTGCTTCACCTCTGTCGATGTTAGCCTTGGTTGTTTGTTAACAGGATATCTTAAGCTGTGTGAGAGGATGGAATTTCCTGAGCCAGAACGATAAAGTGTTTCTTCTACGCTGTGGTCAGACCCCTTGTGGTCACAGGTCTCAAAATTTGCAATTGCTGAGGATATGAAATTGGGTTTGGCAGCCTAGGTTCCTTTGGCGCCTTTCGCTGTCGTTGTAGAAGTGGTATCTTGTAGTGACGCGGGTATACCGTTAGGCTAGTTATTGTTGTTTTCACTTAATTAACCTTGCTGTCTTAATATTTCTTTTGTGGGTCTATACCTAACGAAAAGGGCCTTGGAAGGCAGGTCTTCTCATTGTAACCTTTTTTGGCGTTCCTATTTGGAGTAGCCTTGTGCTCTTTGCATGTAAACCTTCTGCTGCACTCCGTGTGAGTAGGAAATTCAAACTCATGGTTATTTAACTATAGCAGCTGTTCATGAAGGCCTACCTGTTTTCTATTTCGTAATTTTACTTAACTGAAACTGTTATTAAGTAAGACCTCGCTGATTTCTATTCGATAATTTTACGTAACTGAAGCTGTTATTAAATAATGCCTACCGTCTGTCTGTTTAGTAATTTTGCTTAGCTGAAGCTATTTTAAACATGGCCTGCCTGTTTTCTATTTGGTGTTTTCATTTTACTGACGCTATTATTAAAGAAGGCCTGCCTGTTCTCTTTACGGTAATTTTACTCAACTGAACCTTTTATTATTGAAGTGGTGCCTGTGCCCTTTTAATTAAATCAAGAAATATTTCATAATTTGGGTTACCTAAAACTATTATTAATCAAGGCCCACCTGTTTGATTGCCCTATTGTTGAGATCTGATATTTTATCAATCTGTGTTGTAAGTAACTTACATTGTGATTGCCAAAGTTCTACCTGCTCCAGAGGTTTTTTATGTCAATAACGTAGTAACAGGAAATGACACATGATAGTACTGGGGCCCTAACCTATCGCCTTACAGCCCTTTATCCATAATTGTAGACTTCAACACGCTCGGGATAACTAGCCTCGGTGCTAACTCCCGAATTCTAGTGGACATTTTTCCAGGAAGATATTTTATACTCTTACTTTAGCTATAAATATTTGGTGCGATGCCTTACAGCCAGGGGGTCTGAAAGGGATACTTGGACATTCTGCAGACCAGGTTTCAAGGTCTATCCACGTAACAGAAGCCAGACGGGGAGCAGAGCGCAAACACTGCTTCAGAGATTGAAAAGGTGCTGCCAGCAGGTTGATGATGATTTTGATGTGGTCGTCTGTAGGAACGAAACCATCTTTACTGTCAGAGACAGCCCTAGAGTCCAGTGGAAACGTTCGTCTGACGACTGACTCGCGTCCCGCCGACTGTAACAAACAGTTGCCAAATTAACATCCAACGGCATACCACACACATGGCCTCCACGTGCGGCAGTCCCACTGAACATGCAACAATTGACCAACGAGGTTGAGTCGCTTGCTCCCTCGGCGAGCTGAAGGAGAACGACGCCAAGGACCCCAGAACCGCCATGCAAGGGAATTACCATACTGTGACCGATAAGAACCCGTTGAACTCGGCGCAGGCGAAGACAGGCAGCGCCACAACGCCACTGCAGCAGAATCGTCTATGGCGCAGAACATGGCGATTTGGCGGGAATTGGGGTCACCTGTGCGGGGCACCGGGGGCTGTTTACCACGCATACCTAACGGAGCTACCAGCCAATTATCAGACAGGATATACCTCGTTGTTTACCCTGCAAATTGGTAATCCAGGCCGCATATGGTTGCTTATAGCTCTTGTGGTTCTGGTTAAACGCAACTATACTGCCACCACATGGGTTCGGTGTTCCAAATACTACGTCAGAAACCGACAAAGCTCATTTCTCATGAGCTTTTACAAGTACTAAGTCTCCGATTGCAAACTTAGCAAAACGCGCTTTAACGTCATGACGACGTATGCGAGCATCGGCTTTCAGCTTGATTATTTCTCGCAAACGATCTATTTTCACACCAATACTGATGTCAATCCGTGGAGGGAATTTGATTATCTCTTCCACTAAACTTTTACTTCTGTCATCCAACAGGATTTCCTCACGTTACAGTAGTTCTAATTCATGCCTACGTCAATGGCATCCAGCCAGTTAACAATGTGTATAGGCTGGTATTGCCTATGCACACCGTCTCCTGCCTCGTCAAAACTAACTACTGTTGTTTTATCTTGTGACGTACATGTCAAAGTTTTGCTTTCGCAATTAATCACTGCACGGTACTTTAATAGCCAATCTAACCCGATAATTACTTCCGTAGTTAAGTCTGGCACGACGACACACTTGTTCAAATCGTGCCCCACGTATCTCGAAGTTGACAAAAATCTGTTTTGTGACCGGTTTACTGACCTTCCCAGTAGCACCGATAATTTTCACGCCTGTTACTGGCATAACTACGATACCAGGTCTGTCTTTCAGTAACTGAAATATTTTCCCAGATACAGCACTCAATTCTGCACCGCTGTCAATCAACACGTTTACTTGTAGGCCGTGCATATTAACAGACACTACTATCTGTCTACACTTATCCTGGACTGTTTCTTTATTTTCCCACAGTAAATTCGCGTCTATATCCAGGTCATTCCAGAAAAAACCATCTGGCTTTGATCCTAAATCCGGCTTATCTGGCGGCTTTTGCAGCCTCTGTTCACATACAGTTTTAATTTCAACACGTTTGTCCTGAGGCTTAGTCTGTAGTTTCGCCTCCAATACCGAAACCTTTTCCTGTAACTCGTTCTAAGTTCTAGGGGACTGATGACCTCAGAAGTTAAGTCCCATAGTACTCAGAGCAATTTTCTCGGGCTCAGTAGAAAACCTCAAATTTTGGAAAACTGCTGGACAGCAAGAAGGCTGCCATATCAAGAGGATAAATACACTCCTGGAAATTGAAATAAGAACACCGTGAATTCATCGTCCCAGGAAGGGGAAACTTTATTGACACATTCCTGGGGTCAGATACATCACATGATCACACTGACAGAACCACAGGCACATAGACACAGGCAACAGAGCATGCACAATGTCGGCACTAGTACAGTGTATATCCACCTTTCGCAGCAATGCAGGCTGCTATTCACCCATGGAGACAATCGTAGAGATGCTGGATGTAGTCCTGTGGAACGGCTTGCCATGCCATTTCCACCTGGCGCCTATGTTGGACCAGCGTTCGTGCTGGACGTGCAGACCGCGTGAGACGACGCTTCATCCAGTCCCAAACATGCTCAATGGGGGACAGATCCGGAGATCTTGCTGGCCAGGGTAGTTGACTTACACCTTCTAGAGCACGTTGGGTGGCACGGGATACATGCGGACGTGCATTGTCCTGTTGGAACAGCAAGTTCCCTTGCCGGTCTAGGAATGGTAGAACGATGGGTTCGATGACGGTTTGGATGTACCGTGCACTATTCAGTGTCCCCTCGACGATCACCAGTGGTGTACGGCCAGTGTAGGAGATACCTCCCCACACCATGATGCCGGGTGTTGGCCCTGTGTGCCTCGGTCGTATGCAGTCCTGATTGTGGCGCTCACCTGCACGGCGCCAAACACGCATACGACCATCATTGGCACCAAGGCAGAAGCGACTCTCATCGCTGAAGACGACACGTCTCCATTCGTCCCTCCATTCACGCCTGTCGCGACACCACTGGAGGCGGGCTGCACGATGTTGGGGCGTGAGCGGAAGACGGCCTAACGGTGTGCGGGACCGTAGCCCAGCTTCATGGAGACGGTTGCGAATGGTTCTCGCCGATACCCCAGGAGCAACAGTGTCCCTAATTTGCTGGGAAGTGGCGGTGCGGTCCCCTACGGCACTGCGTAGGATCCTACGGTCTTGGCGTGCATCCGTGCGTCGCTGCGGTCCTGTCCCAGGTCGACGGGCACGTGCACCTTCCGCCGACCACTGGCGACAACATCGATGTACTGTGGAGACCTCACGCCCCACGTGTTGAGCAATTCGGCGGTACGTCCACCCGGCCTCCCGCATGCCCACCATACGCCCTCGCTCAAAGTCCGTCAACTGCACATACGGTTCACGTCCACGCTGTCGCAGCATGCTACCAGTGTTAAAGACTGTGATGGAGCTCTGTACGCCACGGCAAACTGGCTGACACTGACGGCGGCGGTGCACAAATGCTGCGCAGCTAGCGCCATTCGACGGCCAACACCGCGGTTCCTGGTGTGTCCGCTGTGCCGTGCGTGTGATCATTGCTTGTACAGCCCTCTCGCAGTGTCCGGAGCAAGTATGGTGGGTCTGACACACCGGTGTCAATGTGTTCTTTTTTCCATTTCCAGGAGTGTAATACACCCTACCTGCCAATGCGGTAAGAATCAGCTGAAGTAATTCTAGCACCTTACCGTAGACTCATTGAAACCTTCGAACGGCTTCAGGGGCGGCGCGGACCAGAAAGAAAACTGCATAGAGGGCGCCTGGCACTGTAACAGTGCAGCAAGGTCGCGAGTCCGATCCGGATTCTGGTTCAAAAGTGCCTGTATCTCCTCCTGTTGCTGTTGCTGTCCTTGCCATAGGAGCAACTCTTCCTGTCAACATTGCAGAAACGCCAAGTCCTTGATGGCCCAAAATTAACTCCTGATAAAGGGATTAAAAATAGGGGCTTAACATGTGCAAGGACACACCAACCTCTTCGCCACTTTAGTATCTGCGCAGGCGTGACAACACCGCTAGGGTATACTGCCGACGCAGGTGGTTCAATGGCTTATGGTGACTCGATAACAACAGGGAAGAGAACTCCGGGATAAGAAACGAAACCAGCTATGTGAATCAATCTACAAGCAGCAGAACATTTGAAACCACGCAGAGAATTCCACGGGAATAAACTCAGCTTGCGCATGACGTGGATAGCTAGTGACTGAGCAGCAGCTCTCGGTAACAAGTGTAAGGCGAGGTCCACGATGGTTGAAATCAGTCACTGGCCTACTCCACTTAATGCTGCCCGCAGTTAAACACTTTTGCACTTTTGTCTGCCCACAATAGTTGCCGCGTGACCCCTCCATGGCAGGTTCGCACTGTTCCGCTGTGCTATCCCAGGCTAGCTCATCTGCCTCCATCAGAATATCCACTGGCAGGGATACTACGTACAGGAATTCTGTAGACGAAAGTGGAAGCATTTTAAACGTGACGCTATAGAAGAAAGCACAGACAAAGTATCAAATGATGGAATAGTAAGCTAAATAAATGTCATGTGAGTAGGGTCTCCCATCGGCTAGACCGTTCGTCGGGTACAAGTCTACCGATTTTACGCTACTTGGGCGACTTGGGCGTCGATGGCGATGTGATGACGATGAGTAGGACAACACAACACCCAGTCCCTGAGCGGAGAATATCTCCGACCCAGCTGGGAATCGAACTCGGGCTATTAGGATAGACATTCCGTCGCGCTGACCACTCAGCTACCCGGGGGCGGACAATAGTAAGCTGAAAGGGCCCGGAAAGGAGTCTAGTGGACACCCCTCCCACAGGAGGGACAGGTTAATGGGACATCTATTATCGAATCTACACGCAGATAACGTTAGGGAGGAAGCTGCTGTTGAAGAGAAAAATAATAGCAGTAAGCAAAAAGTAAAATAAAGAAAAGAGATTACAGCGGACGTTAGGTGTTGTAGTTAATGAGAAAGAAAGATTAGCTGGAGATAGAAAATGGAGGTCAGCAAAAATACCGGAGAAGGACGATAACGCTTTTTTCTTTTTTTGTAAAAAAAAATGAAGAAGAAAGATAAATTGGGAGCAAATGCGAAAAGGGCTCGCGATCTGAGGGTTGCGTGCAACCTTAGTCACGTAGATGGGTGGTAAGAATAATTTCGTACGACTTAGTCGCCTGGTGCAAGTCTTTCTATAAAACACATACACCAAGCTGGGTAAAGGGACCTACAGTTTAACGTGGAATGTGAACCAAATGTTGCTTTTGGCGACTGCTCACCACAGTAAGAGGTGAACACTAAGTTAAAACGTAGAATCAAAAATCTGTGGTCCGACCGAGATTCGATCCCACTACCTCTAGCTTTCCAGGCACACTCTTTACTGTTGCTTTTTTTATACTTTTCTTCGTTTCCCAAATTTCATCGAGTAGAGTTTTAGTAATTTTGTTATTACGGAGGGTGGTCATTCCACTGACCGGACATGCCGTGCTACCACGTCACTGGGTGTCAAGCGGTGCTGACATGGTAGATAGTTCATCTACAGGTTTTGATAGGTGAGTTAGGTTGTGTCAGAATATTTGAAAAATGTGGCTGTATTTCGATTTCACTGACTTAAATTTTTTACATCGCCAAAGCACAGTAGACCTTATTATTTGACATACCTTTCAACTCGATGCCTTCACCCGTTCCGTTTTTTCTTTCCGGTTGAGGTACGGAACCCTAAAAATAACTGCCAAATTAATTTCTGCTGTGTAAGGCAGAGTTCTTTGGTGCTAATGGTATAAAACTCAAGTACTATAGTAATATATGATGAACAAACTATCATTGCCAAGATTTTCATGTCAGTCACTCACCTGGTTCATTTTCTTTGTGCATTACTTCTGCAAAGACTTTGCTCGGATGAAAGACATTTTCTCCAGCGCCTGTTATATCTCCTCACGAAAAGTACTATATAACCAAAAACTAAAAAATACACTAAGATTGCAGAAGTTCTAATATTGAGTGGGACCTCGTTTTGCAAGACGTAGTGCATCAACTCGACGTCAGATGGACTCAACAAGTCGTTGTAAGTCCCCTGCAGAAATATTGAGAAATGCTGTTTCTTTATCCGTTCACAACTGCGAATGTGTCGCTGGTGCAGGATTTTGTACGCGAACTGACCTCTGCATTTTGTCTCATGAATGTTCGATGGGAATCATGGCAGGCAGTCTGGATGCTAAAATCATTCGCTGGAGTTGTTCAGATGACCTTCAAACAAATCGCGAAAAATTGTGACCCGGTGACACGGTGCTTTATCATCCATAAACATTCAATGGTTGTTTGAGAACACAGTGCAACACTTCTGGCTTTACAGCCATCATATTCACCTACAAGAAGCTCTTCTTAGAGCAGTTGAGAAGGCAGCAGTGTGAAGATGACGTAATATGGTGTGAGCTATGTTTTTTCCTTTATTGTTATTTTGATACCTCATACAGGTAGGCCGGCAGCAGCAAACTTCGCCGCTCTTCGGCCACAGAAAATGCAAGTAGTACACATGAAGACACAGAAAAACAAAACAAAACAGTGGATAAAAGACAGTAGACACACAAAGTAAAAAACATGTTCACAGGCGTAGTGAATTAAAAAACGTTCAGCACTCGTATGCCAACATAGACGACAGAAATGACATACGTGAACGATGGAGCACAAAAGACGGAAATACTGAATCACTATCACGAAGGCACACAAACACTGGCGACGATATCCGGCGCACGTATGTTTACTGGTTGTGTACGATTCCGGGGACCTGCCAGAGGGGAAAGGGTGGGGGAGGAGGGAGAGCGGGAGGGTCTAGATGCCAGTGGGAGAGGATTGGGGAGGGGGGGGGGAAAAGAAGGCAGTGGGGTAGCGGAAGCCAAGGGGTAGAGGGGGGAGGGAGGAAGGGTGGAGGGAGAGTGTGGTGTTACCGCCAGACACCACACTTGCTAGGTAGTAGCCTTTAAATCGGCCGCGGTCCGTTAGTATACGTCGGACCCGCGTGTCGCCACCATCAGTGATTCCAGACCGAGCGCCGCCACACGGCAGGTCTAGAGAGACTTCGTAGCACTCGCCCCAGTTGTACAGCCGACTTTGCTAGCGATGGTTCACTGAAAAATTACGCTCTCATTTGCCGAGACGATAGCATAGCCTTCAGCTACGTCATTTGCTACGACCTAGCAAGGCGCCATTACCAGTTACTATTGATGCTGTAAAACCTGTACCGTCAAGAGTGATGTTCACCAATTATGGATTAAAGTTAAGTATTCCAGAAGATACGTACATTATTTGCTACTATAAATTCCTTGTCCTGTTCCAGACCTCACGCCAGCCTGCGTCAGTTTGAACGCGTGCCTTTCGGCTTCCTATTAGTGGGTTGGCTGTCTTACCAATCCACAACAGAGAGAAAGGAGAGAGGGAGCTCTTGGGAAAAACACAGGGGGTTGAGGGGTGTAGGAGGGGTAGATGGAGGGGATGAAGGCATCATCAGGGTGGGGAGTTGGCAGAAGCCACCTTGGGCGAGGGTATGGAAAGTGGAAAGATGGAGAGCAGATAAGACGTGGGAATACAGGCGCAGCAGCAGACGGGGGTGGGAAAGGGTGGGAGAGGCAAGCGGGTGAGGGGGATCAAGTTTGCGGGAGGTGTAGAGGATCCGTATCCTTTCGAGGAAAAGGAAGAGGTGCGGGAAAGGAATGAGGTCATACAGGATCCGTATGGGGGAGGGGAGGGTGGTGTGAGCTACGAGTGAAAGACTGTTTATTCGGTATGTGTATCCTAAGAAATACCGAGTAAATTGTGGTCGTTCTCGGCGATTGGCTGTTGCGTTCGGAAGTAGCGCGCCAAAATGATAACCTTTTGTTATTAATATTAGAAAAAGTAAACAGTGAATTGGTTCTGGCGTAACTGCAAGCGCCGGAACGAAGGCGAAGAACGGAAAAGCAGAGAAGGCGGTGAGGAAACGTCAGCCAATAGCCCGCTGACAAGGAGCGAGCCGCCCCAGGAGCGACCTCTGCAAGAAGTGAACATAAGCGCCGCTCCTGCCAGCCTAACCGCTCATATCGGCTCCGTATACGGGCAACAGGGGACAGGATTCGCCGGGCAGTGTGTCAACCACCAGGAAAATTACACATAGCCAGGGACTATAATTTTTTTTGGATGTCACCTCTCAAATTGCTCAAATGGCTCTAAGCACTATGGGATTTAACAACTGAGGTCATCAGTCCCCTATACTTCGAACTACTTAAATCTAACTAACCTAAGGACATCACACACATCCATTCCCGAGGCAGGATTCGAACCTGCGACCGTAGCAGCAGCACGGTTCCGGACTGAAGCGCCTAGAACTGCTCGGCCACAGCGGCCGGCCATGTCACCTCTCCCTTAGTGACATTTGCTGTAACTAAAGTTAAGTATTGTCAGTTCTTATTTGCAGAAATAAAACTGCTAATGTTATTTGTTTGAATTGTTGTATAGCATTACGAGAACGCAGCATCCTTTAGGCACCCTATAAGCGAAGACTGGGCAAGATCCAACAGAGTTTGCTTACATTTCATATAAAAGCATCTCTCAATAGCAGGCTATCATTCCATTATTTCAAAAGTGTTAGTTTCCGACAGAATAATAAACAATTGCTAAATGAAATGGGAGACGAAACACTTTGAGATCTTCGGGTCGCGCCTTGCTTGGATGGCGGGCGAAGTGGTTCGTCTGTTAGATCATAGCTCGATCGGTAGTTTCAGAGGACAGACGAGTTGTCTGCCGCAGGCGGTACTGGTTAACAACTTAAAAAGCAATACCTGTATTTTATTTATTTATTTGGACATGTAACTGAGAACAAGTTTGATAGTAATTACGCAGACATGCTGTTCACTATTTTCTTTATTCCCTCTAAAAGTGTGAAGAATGGTACTTGTGATTCGTAAAGTGGAATATAACCGTGCAGTTTCTCATGTCCTGCCAATAAAAAGCGTGTGGCGTCCCGTTTACACAAACCAATTCAAAATTTAGTTATTTATACGAGTTCCTCGGCCGCGCGGGGTAGCCGCGCAGTCAAGGGCACCTTGATACGGTTCGCGCGGCTGCCCCCCCCCCCTCCCCCCCAGTTCGTCGGTTCGAGTCCTCTCTCGGGTATGGGTGTGTGTATTGTCCTTAGCGTAAGTTACATTCATTAATGTGTAAGTCTAGGGAGCGATGACTTCAGCAGTGTGGTCCCATAGGAACTTACCACAAATTTCCAAATTTCCAGTTCCTCGGCAGCAGGTTATTACAGACTGAAGATAACGGAGTCACGACCTATGTGCTGCTTTCTGTGCAGGGACAACAACTATAGATGACTACCAGTTGGTGAACATTACTCAGACCGAGCGAGGTGGCGCAGTGGTTAGACACTGGAATCACATTCGGGGGGACGACGGTTCAATCCCGCGTCCGGCCATCCTGATTTAGGTTTTCCTTGATTTCCCTAAATCACTCCAGGCAAATGCCGGCATGGTTCCCCTGAAAGGGCACGGCCGACTTCCTTCCCCATCCTTCCCTAATCCGATGAGACCGATGACCTCGCTTTCTGGTCTCCTTCCCCAAAAACAAACCAACAACCCAACATTACTCAGAACTTACGCCTTACACTCAGGGCGGTGGAAGCAACTAGGCGCCTCGCGTGTATTGCAATCGAGGGAAGGGATTTATCGTACACACGTAAATCCGTCTCGCTGTCTCTCTCTCTTTCTTTCACTTTCTGTAACATGAAGTCCATGAATTGCTCCAAACGGTCTGCAAGGAGCCGACCATAACCACTTCCAGCACAGGACCCAGTCCATTCCATGTAAGCACAGTTCAAATTATTACAGAGCTACCAATACCTTGCACAGTGCCTTGTTGACAACTTGAGTCCATAGCTTCGTGGGGCCTACACTCGAACCCTACGATCAGTTCTTATCAATTGAAACTTGGACTCATCTGACCAGGGCATGGTTTTCCATTCGTCTAGGGTCCAAACTATATGGTCACGAGCCCAGGAGAGGCGCTGCAGGCGATGTCGTGCTGTGAGCAAAGGCACTCGCGTGAGTCGTCTGCTGCCATAGTCCATTAACTCCTAATTTCGCAGCACTGTTCTAACGGACACGTTTGTCGTACGTCACACATTGATTTTTCCTGGTTCTTTCACGTAGTGTTGCTTGTGTGTCAGCACTGACAACTCTACGGAAACACCACTGCTCCCGATCGTTAAGTGAAGACCATGAGCCTCTGTGTTGTCCATAGTGCCCTAAATGTGATATTTCCGGCACACACTTGATACTCCATGTCTCGAAATATTGAATTCCCTAATTATTTCTGATATGGAGTGTTCCATGCGCCTATCTGCAACTATTTCGCGCTCAGAGTCTCTTAAGTCCCGTAGTATGGCTATAAACACGTCGGAATCCTTTTCACATGAATCACTTCAGTAAAAATGACAGCTTCGCCAATTCATTGCGCTTTTACACCATTCGTAAATATGAATATCCTATCTCATGAGTTTCGTCACCTCAGTGTTTTACGATATGTTCAGACTAATAAAACCTTTAGACACATTTTATCTCATACGGAATGCGAATTTTGGTATCGCTGATTCATAAATTCTGTTGCGAACGTTGATAAGCTCCCAGCTTAAAACCATACCCAGATTAATCCTGTTTTATGGCTGCTATTAAATGCTGCAGCACGACGAAGGTGCATGCGAAACCGAGATACAATTACGATTTATACGAGCCGTATTTCAGTTACCAAAATTTAGAGAAGGTAGTGTAGACTTGGAGGCTTTTTGTCCTTTTTTTCTTTTTCCAGAGAGGATTAACATTGAATTTGCTTCTGATATTGCGGAAGATTCGTTGGGGGACGTATGTGGCGCAGTAACGATCCATACGATGAACTGTGAGCATTTAGCAGTAGTGAGAATATCTGCAAGAGAAACGCACACAAGTGACACTGAAGAGCAAATCTTTGTAGTTACTCACCTGTGGGAATGTATTCGTGCATGACACGGTGTAAGGGATACGAAACGAAGCCAAGTTTTAGAATTCATTGATGGCACAAATAAATAAGTATTGTTTAGTACGTGTCAAGTATCGGCATAGGAAGAGTTTTTAGCGGAAGAAGACAGTGAAGTACATACAGAGGTGTGTGACATTACCGGTAGGGTAAGAATGACATAGGGAAGGAATACTATTCGGCTTAAAATCAGGTATCCCATGATTGACATAGGAAGCAACAACAGGCCCCATAGAGGGTCTACATCTACATCTACATTTATACTCCGCAAGCCACCCAGCGGTGTGCAGCGGAGGGCACTTTACGTGCCACTGTCATTACCTCCATTTTCTGTTCCAGTCGCGTATGGTTCGCGGGATGAAAGACTGTCTGAAAGCCTCCGTGCGCGCTCGAATCTCTCTAATTTTACATTCGTGATCTCCTCGGGAAGTATAAGTAGGGGGAAGCAATATATTCGATACCTCATCCAGAAACGCACCCTCTCGAAACCTGGCGAGCAAGCTTCATTGCGATGCAGAGCGCCTCTCTTGCAGAGTCTGCCACTTGAGTTCTCTAAACATCTCCGTAACGCTATCACGGTTACCAAATAACCCTGTGACGAAACGCGCCGCTGTTCTTTGGATCTTCTCTATCTCCTCCGTCAACCCGATCTAGTACGGATCCCACACTGATGAGCAACACTCAAGTACAGGTCGAACGAGTGTTTTGTAAGCCTCCTGGACATTCTCTGGAGTTTTCATGTACGTAGTCGAGTGCTGTGTGCGTGTAGGGTGCTGATGTCGGTTGGTACCCTAGAGGAAGTCGTAGGCACGAGGGAAATCATGAAGACCTGTTCAGTCTACAATTGAACACTAGAGACTCCTATTCTCGTAGAGCTATTAAAGAAGTTATGGAAGCCGGCTGCTGTGACCGAGCGTTTCTAGACGCTTCAGTCCGGAACCGCGCTACTGCTAAGGTCGCAGGTTCGAATCCTGCCCTGGGCGCGGATGTGTGAGATATCCTTAGGTTAGTTAGGTTTAAGTGGCTCTAAGTCTAGGGGACTGATGACCTCATATATTAAGTCCCATAGTGCATAGAGACATTTGAACCATATGAAGTCATGGAAAAGTCAAATAATGATAAGCTATCTCTAACAAAGATCTGTTTCATCCGATGGTATCAGGTTCACAAATGTCTGACAAAATACAACTATTCCTTGCGAAACGCCATTTCGCCTTTGTCGACACTATTCTTGAATAAGGTGGTTATTTCGTCGCCATTAGCTAGTTTGGCAGTGTGGCTTTCGTCATGTGTTCCATGTGTCACATCGAATGTTTCATATTCGTAATACAGGAGACACTTTATTTATGAATCATAAGATAAAGTAGTATACGTGGAAGAGTCTTGGGTGCAGTGAAGAATTTAAAATTGATTTTGTGGTGGTAAGCTAGATAGAGATTTTGAAACCAAACTTTAAACTGTAAAGCATCTTCAGGAGCAGTTGTGGACTCTGATCCCAATTTATTTGGTATGAACAGCAGATTGAAATTGAAGAAATTGCAAAAAAGTAGGAAATTAAGAGATGGTACCTTGATGAAGTGAAGAAACCAGACGATAATGCGAATTTCAGAGGAAGCATCAGGCTCCTTGGGACTGAAACGGGAGAAAGAAATACAACTGAATACGAATGAGTAGTTTTGAGAGACATAGTAGGAAAGGTAGAAGACGATTACGTAGACATGGCCGAGTAGAAGTCAGTGGATAACACATTGAATATAAAAGACACATTGTAAAGGACTCACTGAATGTAAGTGACAAAATGCGAAAATATAAAAATGTAGCAAATCAATCAAGCGAAAGGGAATACAGACGTTTAAAACTGAGATAGGCAAAAAATGCTAACTGGCTAAGCAGGACAAATGCAAGGAAGTAGAAGCATACATTACTGTGTAAAATAGAGGTGGATTAAAACAACATTTTCAATTGTTAATTTCGCTCAATCATTACATGAAAAACTCAGAATCACAATTTTGTTCCTCCTGGAAGCCGTAACGAATGATAGTTGTAACTGGGCTGTGTACCCTTTAAGCCATGTAGTATGGGTTCCCCCAGAATAACTGAGATCCTTGGGAGTGCTAGCAGTGACAAAAATATTGCACCTGGAGTGCTAGATATATATGGCATGTGAAATGCCCTCAGACGTCGGAAAGAATGTAATAATTCCAGTTTAAAAAGGTAGGTGTTGACAGGTGTGATTACTACTGGTCCATCAGTCTCATATGTCATGGTTGCCAAATACTGGCACGATTTACTTACAGACGAATAAAATAACGCATAGAAAACGATGTGAAGGAAGTTCATTTTGGGTTTCGGATAGTTGCCGGAACATGGGAGACAATACTGACGTCACGACTTATCCTAGAAAGACTGAAAAAAGGCAAACCTATGCTCGTGGCTGTTGTAAATTTACAGAAAGTTTTAACTGAAATACACTCTTCGAAATTCTGAAGGTAGCAGGAATAAAATACAGGGAGTGAAAATTTATTTACAACTCTTACAGAAACCAGGCTGCAGTTACGTGCCGAAGGACATGAAAGGGAGCCGTAGTTGAGAACAGAGCGAGACAGGGTTGTAACCTACCGGCAGTGTTATTCACTGCATACACTGAGAAGAAGTAAAATGAATTAAGACGAAATATGGAAAGAGGAACTAAATTCACGGGGAAGGTATGAAAAGTCTCTGATTTGCTGGTGATACTGTAATGCTGTCAGACATTGCAAAGTATTTGGAAGAACTATTGGGCACAATGGATAATGTCATAAAAAGAGATTATAAGATGAACATCAACATAATGAGGGTAATAGATTGTAATAGAATTAAATCAGGAGCAGTCGAAGGAATTAAAATAGGACGTGAGAAATTAAAAGAAGTGGATGAGTTTTGCTGTTTGACCAGTAAAATTACTGATGATAGCTGAAGTGGAGAGACAGTAGCAAGAAAATCATTTCCGAAATACAGGAATGTGTAAACATCTAATATCAACTGAAGTTCTAAGAAGTATTTTCTGAAGGTATATCTCTGTAGTGTGTATGGTAGTGAAATTCCTTACAAAAGTTGTGCTATACAAGAATACTGGAAATTAGATGGCTAATAATAATAAATAACAAGGTGTCACATGACAGGACACATCCTGAGGCATCAAGGAACCATCAGTCTGGTAATGCAAGGAAGTGTTGGGTACAAAAACTATAGAAGAAGACGAAGACAGTAAGCAGGTTCAAATAACTGTAGGTTAGGTTGATAAGCAGAGATGAAGAGGGTTCCACAGTATAGTCTAGCTCGGAGAGCTGTATTAAACCAATCTTTGGTCAGAAGACTAAAACAATAACAACGCGGGTGGGACGATAAGACTTTTTTAGGATATATCATGATAACAGGCACGGCAAATATGGTATACGCTGCTACTAGGATATCAAAAACCTGGGCACCAGTCTTAGATTATGTTTTTAAAGATATCGACAAGGAAAATTGTCGAGTATTTATAAAATGATATTGGCCTCTTTGATCATTACTATCAGATGGTAAAAGTGAAGACAGGCTTGGTTGAATCCTCAAAACCGCTGCCCTAGGAAGGTACATTCTCGGAATCTGTAATACTTACTTCTTCTAGGGAATTGGCAAATTATTCCGAGGATGGAGCGTATATGGGAAACAATATAGGTGCTAAGTTGTTGTACACATTGTTTAAGCTTTTCAGTAGAAATTTCCGAAAGCAGCCACTTCAACAGAAACAGTTTAGAGAAATATATAACTGAGGGTGTTAAAAAGTCCTCTCGCACACTTAAATTTCTCAGTTCTTTGCGGAAGCAGTTCATTAATCCACAGTTCCTATATTAATATCACGGATACGAAATCATATACAAAAAGGTGCTTCTTGCTGCGAAAGATCATCTAATGACAATCTAGTGTATCATTTTCACTTCAAGGAGTAGGTATATAACCCGTTCCGTCTTCACAAAAGCCATCTTTTCCTTAGTCTTCCTGTGTTTTTCCTACAGGTCTATAGCCTATTATGTGTCTGAGAATTCCTTCTGCCCCCATTATTTCAACGTGCTTCTTCTATTTTGTTGTCCCGTTGTCTATTCTTTTAGTCATGTCAGATATATTTAGTTTCTTATTTCAGAGTTCTTTACTTTATCTCTCGAAGTACATCATTTCACTTTCCTAAAAATTTTGTTTCGGCTGATTGTATCCTGTTTTCGTCTTTCTTAATTATTGTCTAGGTATAACTTCCTGTAAGATTTCCATCACTTTGTAGAATTTCGTATTTTTGTCTTTCCTGGTTTTATTGACTAATTTTCTATGAATAGTATCACGTCTCATTTGAAATCTATTTAACTTACGGGAGATATCATTATCACATTCATAACTCACATCTCGTCGTAATAGCTGAAGATGAGATACCTTTTCAACTGATTTTCCACTTAGCATTATTTTAGAATTTAGTGTGTCCATTCCTTTAAAAGCCAAAACTTTAGTTTTATTTTCTGACATTTTCAAGATACATAGTTTATGAACAGAGTCAAGGCGATACAAAGCATCCTCTGTCTTTTTAAAAATAATCTGGTCATCAGGAAATAGTACAATATTTCAATGTGAATGTATGTTTCTAGGAATTATTTTTTTTCCTGTTTAAAGTTTTTATCTCCATTTTAGAAAATATGTATTAAGCAACGTGGGTGAGAGACTGCACCCTTATCGTACTCTTCTGTTAATAGCTATTGGTCTTGTTCTCTCTGTGCCTATATTAATTAAAACTACGTTATTTAAATATGAACGTTTTTCACTTACTTTAACTGTCTAGGATAACCTCAACTCTCCAATATATTCGACAGCCTATAACTATTCACTCTGTCGAAGGCTTTTTCATAATCTAGAGACGCAATGAAAGTTTCCAGATTATGTTTTCGCCTCTCTTTAGTTACCTGCTATTTTTGTAGTGATACTGTCACAGTACGATCGTCCTTTCCTAAAACCATTTTTTTTCTGCAGTATGAGGGCGTCAGCTATTCTTTTCACTCTGTTATTAATTATCTGTGCATATAATTTATAGCAAGTGTTCAACAGACTTATTCCTTTGTAGTTTTCACAAGCATTTCTAGTTCCCTTTTTATAGAGCGATAATACTTCTGCCACTCTCCAAGAGTCAAGTATCATCTTTCATTTCCAGCAATCATTTAATAAAATGCAACAGCCTCATTTCTGACATTAAACCTCCACGTTTAATAATCTACTCATTAATTTATCAAGTCTTGCTGCTATTCCACTTTTAATCTGCATTAACGCTTCTTGTCCCTCCTCCAATGTAATATTTTCTCATTGCTGTATGTCCTCACTCTGTTCATTGTCCTGGTCTATTTTCGTTACTTCAATTTTATCAAGGTTTTCATAGCGTTTTTTCTGATCGTTGAGTTGTTTCAGGCATTCATAAGTCACTTCGTGTCTACCACGTAGATCATTTTCAATGTTTGATTTCGTTCAACCCCAGGATTCTTGATGAGCTTCTCTTACTATTTTCTTAGCGTAGTTACATTTTACTTTACACTGTGCTTGCTTTTCTACTTTATTTTTCAGCAGATTTGTAATGTAGACTTTTAGCTTATCTTTAATTGCATTGGCTAGTTCTTCGGCCCATATTTTGACACACCTTCTCGTCGTAAATTTCTTTTTCTCCCCTAATGGTCTCCGCGTCTTGGATCACATATCTTATTACTTTTTCCCATTCTGTTTTTATATTGTCTACTGTAGATTTATTCAGCAAGTAATGCGTGAGTCGTCGTTGAAACGTACCTCTTGCACCGTCCTGTTGCAGGAATCAGACTTAGAAAATTTCGCCTTCGACTTTACTCCACTTAATAATTTATTTCTTCCATCAAGTAATCGGGTTTAGCGTGGGAATCACCAGGAAAAGATCTGACTATGTCGCTGTTTCTGTGTATTCTTGCATCTTGTACTAGTCCTCCGAGTTTTCTATTCAGTACAACATACTGAATAACCGAATATAGGCCCATGAACTCTTTGTGAATTTATGACTATACTTATATCCGAGGAAACTCTTTGAATTTTAATTTCGTTATACTTTACACAGTGCCGTAATTCGTGTCCATTGGTATTTATGAAAAATTAAAGGACATTCACCGCTATACCATTATAAATGGAAGAATCGTGTCAGTAATGCTACAATATGGAGAGAGGTGTACAATAAAGACATCGTAGTGTGGCATGTCGTGAAACAATAAACTAGAATAGGTAGACACAAGTATAGTAACATACAAATCAAAGTTTGGAGCTGAGTGACAGAAGATCTTCAGGAACTGACAAATTTTTAAACGATTGTTCCTCTGTTACAGTGGAAAATTTGAAGCAAAATCTTCCTAAAACGAGTAGCATCTGCAGTGAATCACAACGCAATTGCTACGATGTCGTTTCACACAACAGAGCTTACAGTCAGTAAGACAGTACAGAAATGAAAAAAGTAAGAAGTTAACAGGCGTAGGTGAGGTTCCAGTCTCTGTTCTAAAGATTTGCATAGAGAGTATACGAGCCCCATTAGCAAACATAACAATTACCTGAACTCTAGTTCTGGTACTTTTCCAAGGTACCTAAAGCACGAGTTGTGCTGTCAGTAAAGGAAGATAATGTGGAGAGTGTGGAAAATTACAACTAGTCTCTCTACTGTCAAAGTTCTCAAGAATAATTCATTAAATCATGAAGGCAGACTAACGAGTTATAGGAATAAATACAATCTTCTTAACGAATGACGGTTTTATCCCTGACGTGGGTCTCTTACACGGTGGTTTTAACTAAACTTCTGCTACTTGAGGGGGCTCCCATGATAAACGAGTGATCTTCGCACAATGAAACTTTCTGCAAACATTTGTTCGGACAGGTGGAAGAGAAATAACGAATAAACGACTGAAAGAAAAAATTTACGTGTAAGAAGGTAAGATTCGTTAATGGCATAAAACGTTGCTCAGTGTGATAGCACCTGCATCCATGACAGCCTGGAGCCTTACTAGAGGTATCGTTTAACAGTTGTACGCAGCACTTTATGGAGTCATCAGTTGTTGTGACACAGCTCGTACGCTGCTTGAAGATAGCACATTTCGTCCAGCATTCTCAGCCATGCCAACAGCAACTTCTTCAAAAGGGTGTGATGCAATTGTCAGTCGGCCTCTCCCAGAAGTAATTTGCAAATCGCCAGTTAATTCGAACTTCCGAATCGTGTTATTCAAACCCGATACGGTAAGAGGACCTCTTTGTAATCCTTTTAATCCTTCGAACTCCTCGAAGAGCAGCAGAACATTTGTTAAATCCATACAATAAAGACCATTACAGTGTTCACAAAAGGGGTACTAGAGGCTCTTGACAAAGAAGACTGTATTGCAGGAATAGTATTATATTTGTCCTGGGCTTTTGACTCTGACGACCACAAAAGACTAATAAACGAACTAGAAGGAACAGTTGTAAGAGGAACTGTTTAAAAGTGCGCCTCTGGGTATTGTTGCGTAAATTAGAGAGAGAGAGAGAGAGAGAGAGAGAGAGAAGGAGAGGGAGAGAGAGAGAGAGAGAGAGAGAGAGAGACGAAAAAATTCTCTCTGCTGAACCCAGCAACATTATAGTCTCTGATGAAACGCCAAAACTTCTAATACAGAAGACAAATGAAACAGTCAAGCATTAAAATTTTCCAGTGGGTAGTAAATTAACAATGAAGACAAAAACAGCATGAACTTCAGTACAAAGAGGGAAAATGAAAAAACGCAAATGGCTCTGAGCACTATGGGACTTAACTTCTGAGGTCATCAGTCCCCTAGAACTTAGAACTAATTAAACCTAACTAACGTAAGGACATCACACACACCCATGTCCGAGGCAGGATTCGAACCTGCGACTGTAGCGATCGCGCGGTTCCAGACTGTAGCGCCTAGAACCGCTCGGCCACTCCGACCGGCTAGAGGGAAAACGGCTCTGCCCATTAACCATAGATCATAAACTATAGGTCGTAAACACCAAGTTTATGGATAAGAATATTATTTGTCAGTAATCATGGAAAGGACACACATACTAGCAAAAACATTATCATACGTTCTAACATCAGTTTGTAACAGTGGGTATCTTTTAATGATAAGCTAGTTATACGTTAATTCAGTTCTTAGCTATGGGAGGACGTGATAGAAGACGATGAGTTTGGCTTTAGGAAAGGTAAATATACAAGAGGGGAAATTCTTAATTTGCGGTTGATGAGGGAAGCAAGACTAAAGAAAAATCAAAACACGTTCATAGAATTTGTCGACCTGGAAAGAGCGTTCGACAATGTCAAATTGTGAAAGATGTTCCAAATTATGGGAAAAACAGCAGTAAGTTATAGGGAAAGAGGGGTAACACAATCTATACAAGAGCCAAGATGGAAAAATAACTGTAGAAGACCAACAACTATATGACTGGATTAAAAGGTGTGCAAAACAGACAAGCAGTATTTTGCGGCTTCTGTGCAATCTATACATCAAAGAAACAATGACGGAAATAAAAAAGATCCAAGAGTGGAATTAAAATTCAAGGTGCACGGATATCAATGATAAGATTCGCTGATAATATTGCCACCCTTAGTGAAAGTGTAGAAGAGTTACAGCATCCGCTGAATGGAAAGAACGGCGTAATGAGTACAGAATGTGGCCTGAGAGTAAATCGAAGGAAAACGAAAGCAATGAGAAGCAGCAGAAATCAGAACAGCGAGAAATTTATCATCAGGATTGGTGATCACAAAGTAGATGAAGTTAAGGAATTCTGCTACCTAGGCAGCAGAGTAACCCATGATGGGAGAAGCAATGAGGACATAAAAAACAGACTGACATTGGCAAAAAGGGCATTCCTGGGCAACAGAAGTCTACTAGTATCATAGGCCTTAGTTTGAGGAAGAAATGTCTGAGAATGTACGTCTGGAACACAGCACTGTATGTCAGTGAAACATGGACTGTGAGATGAGAATCGAACCATTTGATGTGAAAGTTGAAAATAAGGTGGACTGAAAGTATGAAATGAGGAGGTCCTCCGAAGAGTCGGTGAGGAAAGGAATAAATGGAAAGCATAGACAAGAGGAAGTGACGGAATGTGAGGACATCTGTTAAGACATCTGGGAGTAATTCCCATGTTACTAGAGGAAGCTGTAGAGGGTAAAAACTGCAACAGGTTGGAATACATTCAGCAAATAATTGACGACATAGGATGCAAGTACTTTTCAAATTAAAAGATTGCCATGGGAAAGGAATTCGTGGCCAGTTGCATCAAACGTATCGGAAGACTAGTGACTAAAATGAACAAAAAGAGAGCTATGGGACATTCGGGAGATCAAAGTACGAAACATGAAACTGCAGAAAAGGACCGTAAGAATAATATCTAACAGTAGAATTCAAGCTCATTATAAAGAACTTTCAAAAACTGGGTATCCCTACTCCACCAAGTGAGTACATTTATCAGCCTCTCGTTTATTTCAGTTAAACTTTAGTATTTCACTAATAGTTCTATAAATAGAGGCAGCTTGTCTTAAGCAACGAAAAACATCCAGAAACCCAAATCGTTATCTTCTTTCAGGAAACAAAATTCTATTATCAGTTGCTCAAGCAGCTGAAGAAAATAACTAAAATCATATTCAAGTAGGCAGGTGAAACGTTCGTTATAAGTGACACATACTAGACAATGAAATATTACTTAGAGGACTGAGAGTAAAGGTTCATAACAAAAAAGGACAAATAGAAGAACACTCTCACATTTAAATATCTGATCACCTTATAACGCTTTTACATGCAAATGTACGAGTACCAAGATCTATAGTACTTTGAAAGTAATGTCTTTTAATTCTCCTGAACGCAAGTGGAATTATTCTTGCACATGGCAATAGTGCTCCTCCAAAGTTACACTCAAGCTCTTCACCGTTTTTTGTGGAGATATTGACTTAGTTACATTAAAATTTCCTTGTTATTTCTGTGTTATGACGTTTTGTCTTACGTATGTATGTAATTTTGTATGTGTAGATCCTTTCAAACCGCGCAGAGAGTTCCTCATTTCTTTAAAACGTCTGTGGCACTATGTGTGACTCTGGCTGTTGGTAAAGCTTTCTTTTTTATGATGCGATTGTTTTACTTTACACGAAAGCGCAACACCTCCGAGGGACAGAGAGGGAGGACTGGGTGGCTTTCAAGTGCAGCGTTACAAACTTGTAAACAAACGGAGTGTCAGCATATTTTTAGAAGGCACCGTCCAATGCAGATCTGCCTTTGACGCCTCCTACATGCAAAACTCGTGCATCTCTGACCAAGTATAAGCTGGCCTGAGCGAATATAGTGTCAGAGCGCTTTAGCACCAGATCATTTGCGATATGAAAGCAAGCTTCAGAAAGCGTTAAATCGGATATCGCGTTTCCGCCACTTATGTTCGTAGGATTTCTTGTCCATCGTGCCTCACATCGAAATACAAGCCAAATAAATTTCACAAACATAGTAAATATACCCACATTGATAGCACTCATGAAACGTGAAATATGTTGTCATGTTTTTGATGGAACGCTGTATACTGTGAAATTTACTTATAATCCTCATGACGCTTTAGGCAAACGTTGGAATAGCTTATATTCGTTATGAACAGAAAAGCATTTAATACAATGAAGAGCTTAGTGAATTTTTAATTCTTAGGCATTAATGCGCTATTTGTAAAATAGAGCTTTGTGTAAAACACGAGCAAGGTACACAACTCTTAAGTCCATTTTTTTTTGTTATTTACTAATCTCAAGGTCAGGCGATAAGCGGCAATGACAAGCTAAACAGAGATCTCACGTATTTTTTTTATACATATATCATCATCCGTCAATAACATCACGAAAGAATACACATTAGCAGGCAGACGCAGCCATTGCAGTTTTTTTAATGTATACTAGCCTCAAATAACACTGGTCTACAAAACTCAAGTTGGTAAAATTTTAGAGCACCAAAACTGATTATCCCCAATGTGTTTTGACCTGCTGCACGAATCTGGCACTGGTTTTTCCACAGCTCCCACAATTTTCGTGTAAATTGTATTAGTCACTGTCTAATTGTATTCGGTTTTTGTGTTTGTTAAACAATATGATTTCGTCTGTAAATGCTAATTTATCAATACAAAGAGCATGAAATGCTGAAAAAATATGTTTTCTTACATACCTAAACTATGCTTGGACGTTTTCTGCGCCTCTTATATACGCCATTGTTATCCTGCAGTAGTGTCCAAGACTAGACAGCCATCGTACTTGTAGCACATCCCTGACAGCGCCACATCCCTGACAGCGCCCCTCCTACGTAGACATGATCTGATGAACTCTTTCCCCATGTTCATACGGGACTTGTCCAAGAGTACCAGCAGGAGAAAAATCCAAGTGTGAGTGAAGAACATGCAGTTTTAAGTACCTGTTACAACCAAGATTACGATAAGATTGTAGTAGTTCGTTGACTAACACGTCACTATTGTGGTGCTCTCATCTTCAAAGAAATCAGAACACAATACCTTGAAAGTATTCCAGTAGTCCAGTTCAAGAGGACTCAAAGTTATGACAAAATCAGGATCGTGAATAAGCTGGATAATTTGAGGACCAAAACACACTTGCTTTCACTTTAGCTTCACTAAGCGCAGGGAAATTCTGACACAAGTACAGAAAACTAGGTCAACCTTTGTCCATTACAACAACGAACGACTCCATAAGTCGAAGTTTCATGTGAAGTGATGGTAACAAAATGTCTTGCCAATTTACCAAAGGAGCAATTGCCACGTTCTTCCAACCAGGTTCCATTTGTGTACTGGCAGGTCAAATCCGTCTGTTGTAATAACTCTTCCGATCACGGCTGTCCCAGTTCCAAAGAAACAGCAATGCTTTTTATACCCAGATTGTAATCCTGTAAGTATCCTAATTACTTTGAAGACAGCATAGATTTGTCACTTGTGGCTGTTATAATGAATTTTATTCAACAGAAGATCCATAATGCTGTATGTTTCCTTCAAATCAGTGGCATAAGCTACGGGAACAGGAGGATATGCTGCGAAGGAGAACGTTTTGAGGGTAGTTTTGGAGCCATAAACGAAGAGTCGCCATTCTGCTTTAAAATCAAAACATCTAGTAGGTATGATTAAATATCAACAAAGTTAATTAAAGAATGTGACTCTGAGTTAAGTAACATATTAAGCTATCTGTGTAACCAGTCGTTTATCAGTGGATTATTTCCTGAATGGCTGAAATATGCTGAAGTTAAGCCACTGTTTAAGAAGAGAGATAAAGAAATAACGTCAAATTTCCGTCCATTTTCCCTTTTGCCAGCATTCTCAAAAAATTAAGAAAAGGTAATATACAATCGGCTTTATAACCATTTTATCACGAATAACATACTGTCAAAGTCGCAGTTTGGATTTCTAAAGGGTTCAGATATTGAGAAGGCTATCTACACTTACAGTGAAAATGTACTTAATTACTTAGACAGAAAACTGAAGGCAACTGGTATATTCTGTGATCTGTCAAAAGCATTTGACTGTGTAAATCACAATATCCTTTTAAGTAAATTAGAATATTAAGGTGTAACAGGAAATTCTGCAAAATGGTTAAAATTTTATATCTCTGGCAGGAAACAAAGGGTGTTATTAGGAAACAGACAAGTATTAAGGTATCAGGCATCATACAATTGGGAAGTAATTACATGTGGGGTCCCACAAGGTTCCATCTTAGGGCCCTTACTTTTTCTTGTTATATTAATGACCTTTCATCAGTAACATTACCATATGCCAAGTTTGTTTTGTCTGCCGATGATACAAACATTGTAATAAATAGCAAATGAAGTGCAGTCTTAGAAAGATAGGCTAAAAGGATATTTGTGGACAGTAATCACTGGTTCCTAGGCATTTCTTTGTCACTCACCTTTGAAGAAACACACTAATGCGGTTCAGAACTTGTAAGGGGTGTCTCACTAGTATATGTCTAACATGTGATGACAAGCAGATAGAAGAAGTGGACAGTGTTAGATTCTTGGGATTATATCTTGATAATAAATTCAACTGGGAGGGGCACAGCACAGAACTGCTGATGCATCTAAACAAATCTCTATTTTCAATGCAAATTCTGTCAGTCATAGGGGATATAAAAATGAAAAAGCTGTCATACTACGCTTACTTTCACTCCATAGTGTAATATGGGATTATTTTTTGGGGTGATTCATCAAGCCAAACTAAAGTTTTCCATGCACAAAAACGTGCAATAAGAGGTATATGTGGTGTGAACTCAAGAACATCCTGCAGATGTCTGTTTATGGAACTAGGGATACTAACTACTGCTTCCCAATATACTCACTCCTTAATGAAATTTGTCATTAAAATGTATCACTTTTTCAAACCAACAGCTCAGTTCATGGAATCAATACTAGAAATAAGAGCAATATTCACAATGGTTTGAAGTCACTTACTCTTGCACAAAAAGGTGTGCATTATTCAGGAACACACATTTTCAATAACTTGCTGGCAGCCATAAAAATCTTAACAACCAATGAAATTCAGTTTAAAAGAAGCCTAAGGGATTGATTGGTGGCCAACTCCTTTTACTCCATTGGTGAATTTCTCAGTAGAACGAACTGATTTGTGTGTGTGTGTGTGTGTGTGTGTGTGTGTGTGTGTGTGTGTGTGTGTGTGTGTGTGTCTACATAATGTACATTCTTCTGGACCATTTCAGAGCAGTAATGTGTTCACTGTAAATAAGTACTGTAGTGGCTCTATTATTTGTTTATTACCTTATTTTAGCCTTGTAGAAATAGCAATCATCCACGTGGATTAGTCGGTTCATTCCATAACATCGGAAAAGCAACAAGCATTGTCGCATAACTGTTTTTTTTTCACCCAATTGTTAAACAGAGACGAACAGTTCACACAGGCAATGTGTAATGGACATTTTCGGTCCTGATCACCTATTGTATTGTATCTCTTGTATGTTAACCGGGGACCTAGAAACGACGGAGAGGCTCCGTCCCCGCCGCAGCCGCAGTGGTCCACAAACCCACGACTACCGCAGTCCACTTCATCCCTCCGCCGCCCCACGCCGAACCCAGGGTTATTGTGCGGTTCAGCCCCCGGTGGACCCCCCAGGGAACGTCTCACAACAGACGAGTGTAACCCCTATGTTTGCGTGGTAGAGTATTGGTGGTGTACGCGTACGTGGAAAACTTGTTTGCGCAGCAATCACCGACATAGTGTAACTGAGGCGGAATTAGGGGAACCAGCTCGCATTCGCCGAGGGAGATGGAAAACCGCCTACAAACCATCCACCGACTGGCCGGTTCACCGGACCTCGACACAAATCCGCCGGGCTGATTCGTGCTGGGGACCAGGCGCTCCTTCCCGCCCGAAAAGCAGTGCGTTAGACCGCATGGAATACCGGGCGGGCCCCTGATCACCTAACTTGCACCCGAAATAAAGATCATACAATTCCTTCATTACATGTGTAACATCTCGTCCGCGATTTAATAGTGTTCTGCCCGGAGATGTAGCAAAAGCTAATTAGGTAATTTGAACATACCCGTGATATTGTACAAACACTAACAAAAATGCACCACTAAATCAAAATGAAACACTGGGGACAAGGTACAGGGTGTTTCAAAAATGACCGGTATATTTGAAACGGCAATAAAAACTAAACGAGCAGCGATAGAAATACACCGTTTGTTGCAATATGCTTGGGACAACAGTACATTTTCAGGCGGACAAACTCTCGAAATTACAGTAGTTACAATTTTCAACAACAGATGGCGCTGCAAGTGATGTGAAAGATATAGAAGACAACGCAGTCTGTGGGTGCGCCATTCTGTACGTCGTCTTTCTGCTGTAAGCGTGTGCTGTTCACAACGTGCAAGTGTGCTGTAGACAACATGGTTTATTCCTTAGAACAGAGGATTTTTCTGGTGTTGGAATTCCACCGCCTAGAACACAGTGTTGTTGCAACAAGACGAAGTTTTCAACGGAGGTTTAATGTAACCAAAGGACCGAAAAGCGATACAATAAAGGATCTGTTTGAAAAATTTCAACGGACTGGGAACGTGACGGATGAACGTGCTGGAAAGGTAGGGCGACCGCGTACGGCAACCACAGAGGGCAACGCGCAGCTAGTGCAGCAGGTGATCCAACAGCGGCCTCGGTTTCCGTTCGCCGTGTTGCAACTGCGGTCCAAATGACGCCAACGTCCACGTATCGTCTCATGCGCCAGAGTTTACACCTCTATCCATACCAAATTCAAACGCGGCAACCCCTCAGCGCCGCTACCATTGCTGCACGAGAGACATTCGCTAACGATATGGTGCACAGGATTGATGACGGCGATATGCATGTGGGCAGCATTTGGTTTACTGACGAAGCTTATTTTTACCTGGACGGCTTCGTCAATAAACAGAACTGGCGCATATGGGGAACCGAAAAGCCCCATGTTGCAGTCCCATCGTCCCTGCATCCTCAAAAAGTACTGGTCTGGGCCGCCATTTCTTCCAAAGGAATCATTGGCCCATTGTTCAGATCCGAAACGATTACTGCATCACGCTATCTGGACATTCTTCGTGAATTTGTGGCGGTACAAACTGCCTTAGACGACACTGCGAACACCTCGTGGTTTATGCAAGATGGTGCCCGGCCACATCGCACGGCCGACGTCTTTAATTTCCTGAATGAATATTTCGATGATCGTGTGATTGCTTCGGGCTATCCTAAACATACAGGAGGCGGCGTGGATTGGCCTCCCTATTCGCCAGACATGAACCCCTGTGACTTCTTTCTGTGGGGACACGTGAAAGACCAGGTGTACCGCCAGAATCCAGAAACAATTGAACAGCTGAAGCAGTACATCTAATCTGCATGTGAAGCCATTCCGCCAGACACGTTGTCAAAGGTTTCGGGTAATTTCATTCAGAGACTACCCCATATTATTGCTACGCATGGTGGATATGTGGAAAATATCGTACTATAGAGTTTCCCAGACCGCAGCGCCATCTGTTGCTGAAAATTGTAACTACTGTAATTTCGAAAGTTTGTCTGCCTGAAAATGTACTGTTGTCCCAAGCATATTGCAACAAACGGCGTATTTCTATCGCTGCTCGTTTAGTTTTTATTGCCGTTTCAAATATACCGGTCATTTTTGAAACACCCTGTATATTTGGATCGCACTATTGACACTCGTGAATGCACAGTCAATCAGAGGAAGCATTTCTTCACGACTGATAAGAACATGGTGTTCAGCAGCCAACAGAAACATACAATGAGTCACACACGCTGTTGCTGTGTTGTAAAAGATTAATAATATGGAGTCTTTACGGTAGTCGCGTCATGAGGTCGACGTTAAAAGGTTGCATTTCTTCAGAAAGCCAGCTCTTTGCTTTTTATAACCATTCTTGCGTAATGAACTACGCTTAAAACTGAGGGTGCTAAGACAAAAATTCGTGGATAGGGGATGAAAATATGTAAGAAACACCCATTTCCACTCTTGAAAATCTTTTGTTGTTGACCTGTGTAATGATTTTTGCTGATATGCTCACACTGACAATGAGATGAATTTGTATGACATTACTTAACCCTCAAACACACACACACACACACACACACACACACACACACACAAGATCTGTCCTGGGATGAAAGGCGGCCTGGCTCTGGCCTCACCCACCGCCTGCTCCTATTGGCTGCGGTGAGGAAATGCCGTAATTCACAACAGTCATGCCAATAGCTTGGTCACGGGCGCGTGCCTTAGACTTTACCTTCATAAATGTATACAGGGTGTTTCAGGACTTAGCCGAAAAATTATGGGGGATGATGGATCGCACAAAGACGATCATTATTCGTCAAGCAAAGTATACGTTTTGAAATAGTTCTCGTTTATTATTCCGTCTCAGTTGCACACTTTTGTTTATATTCCGTGTTTCGATCCGTCAGGATCATTTTGAGATCTAGGTAGTTGCGTCAGGAACCCCTTTTCTCTTCTCGGAAACATATATATGCTCTGATATGTGGTTCTGAGTAGAGAAGACGGGTCACTGATGCAACTACTTAGATCTGAAGATGATCCCGAGTGATCAAAACACGTAATATAAATAAAAAGTGCAGCTTTGACTGAAATGCCTGGGCTAGCAGGAGAGAGCGGATTAGGCTGTGGAAAGGGGCCAATTAAGTTGCTGTCAGCTGCACTCAACATACAAACCTTATTTATCAACACGTAATATTACAACAAGAATGCAAAACACTCAAAACTTTAATCGACCTCCTTTGATTAACTTTAGATCTGCTGAAGGCCACACTCAAAATGCAAGACAAAAGGCCTAAGCAAGAAATAGAAATACAAGGTTCTTCTGGAGGTTTCACCCAAAATATTTTCTAAATATTCTAAACAGGCTGAAGGCCTTAGTAGTTTACTTTTAACGGAACTTGGCTGGAGGCCGCATATTATGCAATAAGAAGAGTTAGAATCAAAAGGCAGATGGCCTTATCTTAAAACATTTCATGCAAAATTCGGCTGAAGGCCCAATACAAAAGCATAACAATCTTATGCCTTAAGGGCAAGACAAGAACATTAATTTAAGAGATATTAAAACTCGGCTAAAGACCGCACATAAGCAAATAATTTAACGGCTTAAGCCCTAGAAAGAAGAGTTCAGATTTTAAAAGACAGAAGGCCTCATCTTAAAACATCTCATGTAAGATTCGGCTGAAGGCCCCATATAGAAGAATAACAATCTCAGGCCTTAAGGGCAAGACATTAATTTAAGAGATATTGATACTCCGCTGAAGGCTACACATCAACCAAATAACTAAAACTCAAACAGGGAAATTACTATGTAACACACAAGGAACGGCGCTCAGAAGTTTCCAAGGGTCGGCTTGAGATTATAACACTAACGCCTGTTTATGTGAGACATGCAGCCTGTCCAACGACTTCTTACTCTGAAGGCAACAATCAAAAAATCAGTTCCGCTCCACGCAATCAGTATAACGACATAAGATTTCAATACAACGACACAGAATATTGGCGCCCACGACGACCACCAACACCTCAGCTGTTGAACTATATGCCGCTCTGGACAGCAACAACACGACGAGGAAAATACACTGTCGAAAATTACGTCAACGACCAGGGCAGGTAAACGGAACGTCAACGGCCACAAGGCAGAAAATACCGCTCGTCAACTCCAATAACTGGGAATGAATTAAGTTAAACTCCACAGGAAGACGGCTGGAATCTTAGCCGACTTGAATACAAACACGTTGTTGCTCGCGGGACTGTCCCAAAAGCGACAACCAGGATCAAACAAAGAAATGTAAACAGTTGAGGCTCGATAGTAGGTTAAATGAGGACTCAACTTTCATGTCCCAAGATCGGTGGGCGGCTAACTTCGTAGCACCCGCAAGCAGCACCTCACACTCCAACCGTGCGTGCGCACCGCCAGCGGCCCCGGCCAGATTAGGCATGACAGAGGCTTCCTTGCTGCTCCATGCCAACCGACCGACTGGTCACACAGCGCCCAGCCAGAAACTATATCCGCCACACCAAAGATAGTACAGCAGTACTAGTATCGATACACGCTGGTGCTGCCACTCACAGAGAGGACAGCAACATCAGCACGATAAATGCGGGAGAAATAAAACCACAGGACTTCAACGAAGGTTTGACCCAAGATAAGCATGACTCGAGCCAGCCACGGCTCAGTGACGGAAAAATAAATAAGAATTATTGTAAACATCAATACAGTTGCTGATTCTCTCAAGATAAATATGTCGGCTATAGTGACATAAATTTTGGTTCGCTTTGGTTATGCTGTGGAGTCGTACCAGTTCTGTCACATAACTTGTGTTGTAATATTGTGTCTTCAGTGGCATGTATCTTACAGTGCTGCATTCAGCTCGTTTTTTTGTAATATAGTATCTTAAGTTTCGTGCATCTTACCTGTCCTCAACTGAGGTTTTCTTGCCTGGAAACACGGGGTGCGGATTTGATGAGCTCACTGACATGATCATGTGTTACGGAGAGGCGAGGGTAAACATAAGAGCAGCTCTCCATATCTACGAAAATCGGTTTCCTGGCAGAAGAAACCCGCACGAAAGTACCTTCACTGCAGATCATGGAAGCTTGCGAGAAACAAGGAGTTAAGGAATTTTCGTCCTTAGTATGTTGGTGGTTGTATGCCTGACGTGAGCTCAGCAGATTTTAAGGATAAAGTGAACTGTATATTTAATAACGGATCTTCAAGTAACACGCGCATGTATGGCAACAGGTCACTTATCTGTTTGCAGAGTGTTTCAGGAGTACACGTGTATCATCCTCAAATAGAGCAGGTTCCAGGACCAGCTGATTATGCAAGTCGTACAAAGTTTGAACCGTGGTTCGTACGCAAAACAGGTGATAATTTGCCTTCCATACACATGTTTTACTACTATTTACAGATGAGGTCTTCCCTACACATGACAGGTATGTTTACAGTAGGAACTGTCATATCTGTTGACTATGAGAACCATTATGCGGTTGATGTTAGATTTTTGGGGAACTCTGAATGGGATGGAGACCTGTTGCGTGGCAGACGTGACGCCCCTTGATTACTTCCCTTGGGGACAGGTCAGGAGTATGGTTTACTTTATTCTAAGTAGCTCAGCTGATAGTCAGAACACTGATGCATTCTACCAGATCCGACACAATCCAGATGTCCTCTCCAGAGACGGGCGGGCACTGATAGTAAGTCTCAGGGTGGTTGGTTCAACCATTTCGTAAACTACTGTCAGAACATGCCTAACAATAATAATCGGTAATTTCGTGGAGTTGTAATTGTTCATTATTGTCTTAACGCGTTTAAGACTATATGTTCGCTAATAAACAAATATTACCCTGTTTGTGTGACCTATCGTTCCTCAAATATTGTCGTTGAAGTCCTGAAATATCACTCTAAGACAATAAGACAAAAAATACGCACCACAGAGAAGTTACAAAAGTTCATCAAAAATGGCGATTCACACAGATATGGACGGAAAATGCGAAACTGTAATCTTTGGCGGCTGATGGATAAATGTGTGACCCTGCGGCGGAATTTCACCTTGCAGGTGTCAAGGATAGTAACCAGGGGACTTGTAGATTCCTCGGCATAACGTCTGACAGTAGCTATTCCCCGCAGACAGCCGCATGAACGACATACGCAGATTCAGCATTTGAGAGAGAGCGTGTAGCTGGCCTCAAAGAAGCCGGTTAGAGTAATCGGTGAATCGCCCGACATTTGAATAAGAGCGACGCCACTATTTGACAGTGGTGACAGGAGTGTGTGTGAGCCATGGCCGAACAAAGCGTCAAGGAGGAAGCAGTTGACCTAGAGAAACAACAGAACGAGGCGACCGAGCAACCGGCAGAGAGGCACTCAGAGCCCCGGATTCATCATTACCATCGATTCGACGTGCTTGTGGTGCTTCAGTGACCAGAAGGACCACTAATAGGAGGCTCAGAGAAAGCAGGCTGAGCTCACGGCACTCCCTGCGCCGACTACTATTGACCTCTGTACATCAAGCCCGTTCGCAATTATTTCTGATCAATTGGCCTGAAATTCCATTGACTGGGTAGAACTGTCCTCAGTGATGAGTCCCGTTTCGAATTGATCCCCGATGAACAACCCGCCTGCAGACACCCCTGACGGCGGTGAGATACTAACTTCACTGTCGCCTCTCGTACGGCCCGACAACCTGGACTGGCGGTGTGGCATACTGGTTGTCATCATCGGCACCCTGAGAGCACTGCGGTAATTCGAAGATGTACTACGCCTCACCCTTCATGACAACCCATCTTGGCCTTACATTTCAGCAGCAAGATGATTCACCCCCCCCCCTCCCCACACACAAACACGAGGAGAGTTTGTATCGTTTGTCTTCATATCGCCAAACCTACCTAGACCAGCAACGTCGCTAGATCTCTCCCTATTTGAGAACGTTTGGAGTATTATAGGCAGGACACTCCAACCGTCTAGGGATTTCGACCATCTAAAGCGCTAATTGGACATATTTTGGCACGATATCCCTCAGGAGGACATCCAACAAATCTATAAATTAATGCCAAGTCGAATAACAGCTTCAGAAGGATCGGAGGTGCACTAAGGAATTATTGACTTGCTCAGTTTGTATAGTTCATTTTCTTGAATAAATCATCGAGTTTTTCTAGAACTGTAATCATTTGTCCGTACATGTACATCATATCTACCGATTTCCGTCTCATGCAGATACTTCCTTCGTGGTGCGTCTTTTATTATTTTTTTTTTTTTTTTTTTTGTGGAAGCAGTGCCTGACAAGGTTCTTGGGAGGTTCCATTTTCTGCTTTACATTTGCTGGTAACTTTCTGATCCTAGAGAAGGAGAAACATAGTAAATGGACAATATTTTCAACACCAGATCAATCTTGAACAGTCGGTAACCATCCCGATATTCCAAACCAGGGTTGTTTTTTTTGTCTACTACGCAGCTCTTCGTTCAGCCTGAGAAACAACTGTGCATTTCTCATCTAAGAAATTTAAAATAATAGTATATAAATATACGTGAAATAAATCAGTTTGTGCTAGAGTAAACTTGTTTTCTCACGTGTGTTGATAGTTTTCTAGATGGCAACAACTCTCTTCGTCAGGAATTAAATAACAACCTCCGTTACAATTTTTCGGCTAGTTAACACAGAATTTTCTCGAAGACACAGTGGCAGAAGAGAAGAGAAGTCGTTATCTCACTACACAACTGCATCAGTTTTTAATGGCCCAGATAATTCAAATGTACGGTTTCCTTTTGAAGCTCAGATTATGTCTATAGAATCCAAATTATCTGTTAAACTTGTTCAACAGAGTTTATCAACAAGTGGAAAGTGTTTTTGATATCTATGAAGATTGTTATAATGCCTTTTTATGTATCTTGTTACCAAATATTAACTTTATGCTGAATATTTGTTCCGAATAAATAAACTTCTGAACCACAATCGTACCAACTCAAATTACTAATATCATTGTAAACCTGTTCAGGGGAAATATCGACCATAACTATTGAACAATAGTTAAAAGGGATGTTTTTCGTAGAGGCTGAAGTGTTGTTTCTTACCTTTGTCATTAAGTGAGTGCATAAGGGTTAATTTTCCATCCCCCATGCTCTAGTAAATTTTCTCAGATATTACTTGTAAATCTTATATGATACGATCTGTGGTTAAGTCTATTTCAAAACCTCTTGTATTCGCTCCTCACTAACTATATTTTTCTTCAGTGTCTGTATTGGTACTTCAATTTATTCAGCACTAGGAGGTGTTTTCCCTGAAATTCCAATATTTATCTTGGAACTGAACGGTTTAGCAGTTATCTGAAGTCATCTGAGAATACTTACCGGTTCTCAGTATTAAGCTGATTCTTACACATAACTGTTTGAAATCCGTGTTCGGTGCTTGATACATTTTCAACCTATTTTTATACATTTAATACACGTTACAAAAGTTGTTGTTTGGAAGATTGACTAATATTTCAACAAGTTTTGTTTACTAAATACATTTTTACGAAACGCTAATTAATTATCTTGTTTAAACCGTTCGTCATCCTCACTCTCTTCAGAGAACTTGAATTGTCCTTTAATTTCGTTCTTTACTTTTAGCGGAATATCAAATAGCACTATGCATAAATGCAGACCTCAGTTCCAGCGACACAAAATTAAATATAATAGAATGGAACACCTAGAGCCGTCCTTACGATGTTATTTATTATATGGCTACCAGTTTCGATGCTTCATTGCACCATATTCCGGCCTTATCTGACGCTGAGGGAGTTAACTCCAATCGTATACACGATTCATCAGTGCCCACATTCTATGAACTGGTCATAGATGTTGTTCACTGATGAATCATGAATACAATTGGAGTTAACTGCCTCAGCGTCAGTTAAGGCCTGAAGATGGTGCAATGAAGCACCGAAAGTGGCAAACATAATAAATAACATCGTAAGGACGGCTAAAGGTGTTACAATTTATTACTTAGGTAAACGGCCGAAGTCTCAAAGTTCCAGTCAGGAGGATAGTTATACAAAAACAAAGATAAGTGGTGTTCTGTCAAGTATGTTAGTGCGCTAGTGTAGAGGAAACAGCAGCTATTTAGTGTAAATGAGGACGCAACAAACCTTTAATATTTTTGAGAGGAGAAACATTATTGTTAATTTCACTACATCAAATTTTGTTTAAGTAAATGCGAATTGTTTATAACGATCGTTAGTTATTTGTGCAGCAGCTCCTGCCTGTTAATGTGTATCTTGAATTGTCCTAAATCCCCGAATGTGCTGTTTCAAGATGGGATCAACAAAACAATGGATGAGTGAACGAACGCACCTCTTTTGCCACTTCCTCACATATGCACTTGCATATGCACTCAGTTTTACGTGACTTTGTGCAGCGTGAACTCTAGATGTTTTGCATTTAGTTAATTCTTCTGGCATACAGTGTGACTCAGAACTCGAACTCTAATTGTAGTGTCCTGCGATGGGCAGGAAAGAACTAACGATTAAGTTTGAACACACTTTATTACAACCAAAACACCTTCTTTGAGTGCACTAATTTCCAAACGCAAGAACAACAAGAAGCACTACAACTTTTGTGGTAGCAGAAACCAGATAAGAGCACAAGACGATGGAAAGAAAATAATAACCAAAATACTGCTCTACCACAATTACAAAGACACAACTTTCTACTGAAGGCTACAGCAAGTGTCTGCAAGGCTAGAACCAACGTAGATATCCCAACTGAAGAAACCTTTGATAGGAAATAATTATTACACGGAAGTACTGTGATGATGTGGATGCCGTCGCTGCAAGAACAGCATGGAATTGTGTCGTTGTTCTGCTTGCATTCACTGAACCTTTTCACGAAGTGATCGGACATCTCTTTATGACTATACCTGTCAATACTGTTGTGTGTTACTGTTAATGTACAATCAGAACTTCTGGAATGAACGCAAGCTTGTAGGCGGTGAGTAAAGGGGGTACTACTGCTGTGAGTGATGATATTCTTCTTAGGTCTGCAGCTTGATAAAGCAATCATCTGGACACAATATTTCCGCGGTCCCTCTGGCCGCCATCTTCAGGTGGGAACGCTGATGCTAATCCCACTGGAAGAGATTCAAATCGCGAACAGCAATCCGCCTAAATGCAGTCGTCCTCGTCGAGAAGCAAGATACTTAAGGGTAATGCTAGACGAAAAATGGAGTTTTGCCCGGCACATCGAAGTAACAACACATAGGTCGCTAGAAGTATTAAACAACCTTATCACCATAGTTGATTTCATCTCCCACCGAACCTCATCAAACTCTATCATAACACAATCCTTGTCTCCATCGTAGGCTACGGGTCCGGGGTCTGGGCTCACAGGCTCACGAGGGTCGTTCCTGCTATGGCCGTGAGGAGGGTGCAGCGGAACATGTTACTATGCTCAGTCGGGGCATATGGTACATCACCAGGGGGAGCATTATTGATACTCAAGTGGCTGTGCCCCCTTGATGTAAAAATCAGGGAGCAGGCCGCATGGTATTGGGTAAAAAAGGGGCAAATCGAAAAAACTAGGGATATTATGGGGGTCAGAGTACCAAACTTTCACGAAAGATTGAGAATGAAGCATTTTCAGCCAAGCAAGGGATTGCTGCACTTCCTCACTGGGCATGGCCCGTACCCGGGATATCTTTGCCGTTTCGGGAAAAGAGCGACACCATCGTGTGACTGTGGTGCCGAAATGGGCACACCGGATCACGTGGTCTATGAGTGGCCCCCGTTTCGACGACGTTGCCGCTGACTTAAGAAATTCATTGCCAAACACAGACACCTCTCACCTTATTAGGGACCCAAACACCTTCACCATCACTGATAAACTGGCCAGCGAGGTATCCGCCAAGGCCCTGAGGGAATACCGTAGGGAGATTGAGTAATTAGAGAACCAATATGTGACACCACGCACCATCCCATTCCGCCGGGGTGCGTACTGGTCGACCGCCATGGCGATCGGGATCCGACGCATCCAGGACTAGGGGGAGGGTGCGAACACACCGATCATAGACAAAGAACACCAATTACGACCCAAAAAAATAGAATTACCGGTAGGAAATAGATAGTAGGATTCTTTCTTTAGACCTGCAGCGATTTGCGTTAAGGCCAGCTCAGTGCCAGGGGCACGCCCACTGGGATTAGCTCGGTGGGCATGGCCATGAAATAGTAGGTTTATATCTTGTTACTGCCACACCTGTAACACTGCAGGATGTGGTTGTTAGTAGAGTAGGTTTGAGTAGATAGCATGGTAAACTAACAATAGATCATTTAGATACCCATAGAACTAACTTCCTGTAGCTGATACTAATAATACAGAGTTTTTTTGGTAAATGCTGCTAAAATGTAACTTTGTATATAATTTCGACCCACTAATGATTTTAGGTGGTGGGTTATGTTGTATAATATTGGTTTTTGATGAATAAAGATTTTAAAAAATGCAGTGGAAAGCTAACAGCGCGTGAACCACAAATCATCACTCCTATCCTTAGCGTAAGTAAACCTACATCTCCCCATTGTGATGTCCACCCCGATAGCTGAGTGATCAGCATTACGGATTGCCGCTCTGCGGGCCCGGGTCCGATTCCCGGCAGGGTCGGAGATTTTCTCCGCTCAGGGACTGCGTGTTGTGTTGTCTTCATCATTATTTCATCCCCATCCGGCGGCCCAGGTCGCCCAGTGTGGTGTCGAATGAAATAAGACCTGGACCGAGACGGCCGGACCTGACCCGCAAGAGGCTTCCCGGCCAGTGACACACGCTCATTTCCATATACCCCACTGTGATCCAGATGATTTGATGAAATGGCTGCAGACCCGAGAGGTTTTTTCCCTTTTTTGTAGCCACCCTTCTGGCTGCTTGTTTAAAAACATAGCAGTAGTGTTAATAAACATAGAAAGGTGGACAAAATGTAACAAACTTGAAAAATAATAGAGTGATGCTAACGACGTAGAGTTGAAATTTTATTGTGAGGTGCTCGGAGCTGGCGAGTTTGGGAAGATGATGCTGATGTCGTTCCAGCTTAATGGCCAGCTCCAGGTAATGTGTAGAAGGACGAGCTTAGATAGGACATTGAATGGAGGATGAAGATAGAGAGCTTTCGTCGGAGTTGAAGAAAAAATTGTTGATTGTGGGTGGTAGAGGGGTGTGGTGACGGGAACGAGGTACCTATGCCGTCGCATGGGATTGGGTGCTAAGTTTTGATGGGCTTCTCTAGAGTGAGTAGAAAAATATGAGGCGACGCACCTATTCAGGAAAAAAGGAAATGGAGTGGTTTTGGGAGTATGTGACATTTACATGAGACATGAGACACAGTACACACTGCCAGAGTGACTTGATGGATGGACATTTGAAGAAAAACAGTGATGGAGCGGATGTCTTCGGCCATAGGAGTATGGAATCCATCGATTGGGTGGATTGGGACACCCAGTACAGGTTTAATGGGAGATTTTTTGGCTATACCCTCATAGGAGTTAGTGAAATATGGGGAGTACGTCTTGTGGGATCGGTTGTAAGTGTTACAGATGGTTGGGAATGAATTTTGGCATAGCATTGCTATAGGCTGTTGGCTTTGCACTGGGAGAAGATAGGACGGATTTTGTAATCTTTAGTTAAGTGATCATTGTGGATGAAGTATTTATGTCAGGCTTGGGCTTTGGATTGGGAAGATTCTACATTGTGCAAACGGTGATAGATGAAAGCTCCTTTCTGAATGAGGTTGTGTGTAGTTAAGCGATATTCAGAAAAGAAACAGATTTGGAATGTAGGACTAGATGGTGGTGAATTCTAAGGGCATTTCAGACATCCGAGCTGGGACTGGAATTTAGTTCCAGCTCAAGATGCTCTACTGTGAGCTTGAGGTCGACCCCCTGGTGGTTGTGGTGTGTCCTGGGGTGGGTGTCCTTAGGTGTCAGAGGTAGATTGGGTATCTGTGCTAAGTGATCTGCAGCTGGATCATTTAAGAATGAGTTTAGGAGGATATTGACTGTGGAATGGCGTGAGATTTTGCATGCTTTTGTTATTTTTCTTACCTGGACGTGGTGGGGTTGAAAATAATGCAGATATGGCCGGTGCAGTTATAGTTGCGGCTTGTGAGGTTGGTGTGGGTTTGATTGTTGCTGGAGTAGGTGTGGCTGGTGCTTCTGCTTCTGGACCCAGAGGCAGTGGTGACGGTGATGGCATTGGATCTGCGGTAAGGGCTGATGATACTGCTGGCTGTTGCGGCTCTAGATGTGATGGTGGTGGCGCTGGTACTGGCCGCGGCGGCGATGGCAATGGAGTTGCTGCGCCTCCTGAAGTGGTGTCACATGCACTTGAGGAGTCATTTAAGCCTCGGGATGCAGTGTGTGTGAATGGGAAAGAGATGGATTCGTTGGAGTAGTGGGGGAGGTGGGAAAGATGAGATCACGAGTGGGCAATAAGTAGGGGCTAAAAGAGTGGGTGTAGGTGGGTGTGGAATACCGGTGTGGGCAGATGGTAGTGGACATCATAGTTTTGCATAGATACGTAATCGGATAAGGGCAACTTTGTTGGTGATAAACAGACGATGGAATGGTGAAACCTACCCGATGGAGAGACCCGTGGTCTAGTGGTAGCGTCTCTGACTAGTAATAATAATAATAATAATAATAATAATAATAATAATAACAATAACAATAATAATAATAAAAACACGTTCTCAGTGTAACACCTCAGTTCAGTTTACAGTGATAAAAGGTATAGAAAGAATAATTTAAAATTAAGAATAGAATTTTTAGAGGGGAAAATAGTGTAGAATCAGAGTTCGGTAATTGCAGATCAAAATTATAGTATATCAGCAAGTAGTTTAACGTCTAAGTACAGCAAAGCCACGGAAGCTCCGTCATGGAGAAGGCAGTGACGTTAAGCTCTTGCGATGAAAAACCTATAAAAAGGCCTGATCGTCATTATCGCCGCCTTTTTCGTTAAATGGCGGGGAACCCATGTCAGTCGGCGAGACAATAATTAGATTGGACTTTATCGTGTTAAGATTCACGATAAACTGTTAGAATATGACGGAGATTAAAAGTGATGTAGTGTGAGATCTCTGACTGTTGGTAGCAACGGAGTATTAATGGGATTTTAGGACTTCAGTGCTAGATTGGAACTTTACGGACATATAGACGACAGAAACTCAAATTATCTGCTGATACGAGTGAACTGAGAGGTACCGGTATTCAGATATTAACGTGTCGTGTGCCGTGAGTTGCGAATGTGGACGTAGAGCGCGTGCATATCGGGATTTGCAGACTATTTAGATTCCTCCAGGCTAGGAACCTTTTAAATAGACCATCATCCATCACAATCTTAATCCTTCAATATAGAGTGAAAGTGAAATACAAGAGTATTGTACTTATTTCATTTACCTATTACTAATGAGTGAAGGTTTTACGGAACCAAAGTTATTCAGCAGTAAGTTAGCACCATCTAGCGGAAAGCGTAGGCATTAACTAACGTTTACGTGTTTTACGGACTGCTTAATATGACCTTTTGTGACTCTTTGACGTCCCCACTCCCTCCGAAAGGTGAAGCAGGCTGTCTTAATCATAAAAGGGAAGAGTTTTAGCCGGGCAAATTACTAAATAAAAGCGATATTTACAAGACTCGCAGTAATAGCAAAACACAAGGCCCGCACCTCATCGGAGAGTCGTCGCTGTCACGTCGGGAAGTAAAGCCGGAAAACCTACCGACGATACGTATCTACGAGCAGACGTCGACGTGGAGTACCTAAAAAGGGAACCACAAGAGAGTTGGGGATGCTTCATCAGTCCGTGTTCGAAACCAGGCACCACTTAATTCTCGTGATGACTGGGTGTTGTGTGATGTCCTTAAGTTAGTTAGGTTTAAGTAGTTCTAAGTTCTAGGGGACTGCTGACCATAGATGTTAAGTCCCATAGTGCTCAGAGCCATTTTTTTGAACTTAATTCTGATTAATAATCAGCATTGGTGGCCGAAGTCTTCTGGCATAAGAAGTCACCCTCATTCCACCAACAGCCTTGTCAAAAGAGGGCGGAGGAGCTGACAGAGGTTCAGGGCACTCTCTTGTTCTTGGGGTGGAAAACTGTCCCTAAAGGCGGAAGAATCAGCACTTATCAACAACTTGAGGGTACAAAGTGAAAAACCACTGCGTTAAATGCAGTTAACGTGTATCCTCAGGAAATGTTGCCTGTAATTGAAAAAGTGGCATTATGTTCTCTTCAATGGCAGAAGATTCCGGAATAGTCCCCCATTCGGATCCTCTTGAGGGGAGTTTCAAGAGGGAGGTGACCATGAGGAAAATATTGAATAACCAACCGAAGGATAACATTCTATGAGTCTAGGTGTGGAATGTCAGAAGCCTGAGCCTAGTTGGGAAATGCAAAGGCTCCCTCTAGATATAATGGGAGTCGGTGAGGTGAAATGGAAAGAAGGAAATGATTTCTGGTCATACGTGTATAAGCTAATATCAACAGCAGCAGGAAGTGGTATAGCGGGAGTAGGATTCGTTATGAATAGATAGGTTGGGCAGAGAGGGTGTAGTACTGAATAGTTTCGTAATAGGGTTGTTCTTATCAGAATCGATAGCGAACCAACACTGACAACGAAAGTTCAGGTATACATGCCGACGTCGCAAACTGAAGACAAAGAGATGAAGAAAGTATATGAGGACACTCCCTGTGACCGCTTCACAGAGCGGTGTGTGTCAAGTATGTGGTCGCTAGCCGTAATTGGTACGCAAAACATCACTCATTGGAGAACTATGTGTTTAGTATGCTGAAGGATTCTGTGTCTTGTAAAACTAGACATCTATTAATTTATCTTAACGATGCTTGACATGGTATTGTTTATTTCCGAGATTTCGTAGAGGAATGATCAGATCTGTTTCAGAGTGTACAAAACTCATGTCGATCGCAGGTTGGTGATTCTTTTTTCTGTGAGTTTAGAGTATTTCAACTGAAGATTACCTTAATGTATTAATATTACAAAAGTTAGCTACAGCGTGTGGTTTACTTTATTTTCTAGAAGCTACGAAGACTTACGGAATATTTTAGCAGTGCAGGTTGCATAGTTCCGTGAAAAGAATTACATTAGTACGAATTTGTGAAACTTTTTACGTATGGACATAATTTGCTGTCTGAGTGACTTTTGTGACGGCAGTGCGAGTGGAAGTATTTGATTTGATCCCTGTCGTCATGGCTGCTTTTACTCCTGGCGATTACTTTCTCCTGTGATGATAAACGAAAGTAAACTACATTTTTAAAAATTAATTTAGGGGCGAGCTTGGAATGAAATAGAGAGATTATGTGGAATGAAATTATTTTGCTCTCGCGACGCTGAAGAGGATTGTTTTATGCGGTTTACCGTAACAAGGTCGAATAAATAATTTAATGAACGTAATACTACACTCTCTGCACAGCAAAATCAATGCAATTTATATTTTGCTGCACGTGTTTGACATTAATTTAGTCTGGTACGTTCAGGAACTTTAAATATATGCGCAAATTTTTACTTCCGATTTTTACTTTTGATTACCATTTTCTGCCACTGTGCTGGAAATTCTGTCCGAGGCACTTTACTGATTAATGTACGTTTTATTACTCACAGCGTGCGTTTGTGTTGCACAGATTATGTCTTTTATCTGCGTTTCTTTTGCCTCCATCACTATAAATATGAGCCCGCCCCCAGTTGCTGGATGGTCAGCGATACAGAATGTCAACCCGAAGGGCCCGGGTTCGATTCCCGACTGGGTTGGCGATTTTCTCCGCTCAGGAACTGGGTTTTGTGTTATCCTAATCATGATCATTTCATCCCCATCGACGCGCAAGTCGCCGAAGTGGCGTCAAATCGAAGGACTTGCACCCGGTGAACGGTCTACCCCACGGGAGGCCCTAGTCACACGACGACTATAAACATTGTTGATCCACTACTCTACGGCAAAGGGTGATACACTCTAGAATAAATTAGATGCTGTTGAGCTGGATGAAACGATATTTGTCGGCACAGTGGAAAGTTCATCGATTTGTTTCTGGAAGAGGCCGAATGATACCACAACACATAAAAACTATTGCAGATCGGACCTGAAGTCCTTAAAGAGGTGTGCGACCATAATAACAGTGGCTGCGAAAGTGACCAGCATTTTTAAATTCGCTTTCATAGTTACATACAAACAATCTGATCGATCTGTATATATAAAACAAAGTCGGGTTTGTTACAACACCTATAACTCGAGATCTGCTGGACCAATTTTCATGGTTTTTGATTTGTTGGATTTGTCTCCGCCCCGAATAGCAGAATACATCTTAAAAATAATGAAAAATTGACGAATACTTGACAAATGCGTTATTTTCCCTAAAAGTTCTTTAGTTTCGGAGCTGTCAAATTTTTTTGTCAAAATCTGTAAGTAATGATTGACATTTATGCATGCGTTCATAAACTATTTAAAATGGATGAATAAACTATTATGTGTATATTTTTAAAAAAAAGATTGAAAAATATTACGCGTGCGTTCACAAATGTGTAATGAATACTTAATCATTTCAATAAATGCTCATTTGTTTATTACATGTCAAACATTTGTTGTCCAATCCTGTCAAATACTGTAACAACTATTTACGTGTGCGTTCAGAAATTTATTTTGTGTAAAATGTCTCGAAAGTTCACGTAGGTACTGTTATATTTGTTTGTTTTAGGCATTAATTTGTGTAAATTATTTATTAAATTAATTAAAGATTTATTCTACAGGTTAACAAAAGTGTAAATGTCTTTTCATAGGTTGTCTATGATTTTTCTTGATAAGCTATTGTCCATGTCTCGTTTGTTTTATGTGGTTTTGTGCGAGTGCATATTCAGTATTACTGTTAATAAAAATGCCGCGTCGTAGAAGATCTAATCTTTCTCAGCGGAGCCGTAATGCAATTAGGCAACGGAATATCGCGAGTCAATTATCTGACGAAGAACGAGAAATTGCCCGAGAAGAGCGCCGCGTTAGGATGGAGCAAAGAAGGGCCTTAATTCGTGCTTCTCAAACACAAGAGCAAAGAGAGGCAGCCCGTGAAACGGCTAGATTAGAAACGAGAAATCGTCGAGCTTATCGTACAGATGAACAGAGGAATAATTTTCGAAGTGCAAGAAGAAATGGTTCAAGTATTGATTTGAATCGAGCAGCGTTTCGATATGATTGCACCATCGACTACAGCTTGCATCGTTTAGTTTGCATTGGTCCAATGGACGTTGTTTGCCAGCATTGTGGCGCATTGAAGTTTGCTGGTGAAACGCCTGGTTTGTGCTGCCTTAGTGGTAAAGTGACATAGCCATTAGTGGTCCCGCCACCAAAGCCATTGCGTTCCCTGCTTTATGGCGAAACACTAGAATCACGACATTTTCTAGCGAACACTCAAAAATACAATGTCTGTTTCCAAATGACTTCATTTGGGGCGGAAATTATCAAAGAACACGGATATAATCCGACATTTAAGGTAGTTTACGTTAAAAACTTTATTTTCTATGATTGTAAAAAAAATGGAATGTAATTTGTTAGATTTCTGTATTTGTCTCTAAAATAAAAATGGTATGTTATTATTTGAAAAAAAAAGTGTTTGTAAATCTAACTATAACTATGGCTTTGAATTTACAGATTCAAGGCCAGATTTGCCATCGCATTGGATCATTGCAACCTATTGAAGGTGCACAGCACAAATTCTTGCAAATATACTTCATGGGCAATATGGAAGAACAACTTGACCGGCGTCAAGGGATCAACACAGCTACGAAAAGAGCAATTCTCCAAGATTTGCAGCAAATGCTTCATGAACATCATGCATTGGTCAGGCTGTTCAAGACTGCTTTAGAGCGCATGCCAAGTTATCACTATAAAGTTGTAATCAGAGCAGATAAAAGACCAGCTGGAACACATGAACGCACATTTAATGCTCCAACAATCGATGAAGTGGCAATCTTGATTGTTGGTGAAAACTTGGAAACACGTGATATTGTGCTTACACGACGCAATACTGGGCAACTACAAAGAATATATGAAACACACCGTTCATATGACGCGTTACATTACCCGCTGATATCAACATGATTAATCCATTGAATGGTAAGATCAATATCATTGTTTTCATTTTAACTTGATGTACATTTTATTCTGTTTGCTTTTGGTACACAAAAAAAGTTGTCACTCCTAATTTAGTAGAGAGTAGCTGTAAGAGTCGTTAACCTATTAGGGGTTCTAAAATACAATTTTTACTGTATTTGTTTCAGGTGAGGAAACTACCAAGAAGGTTAGTTCGATGAATTATTACGCATATCGTTTGATGATTCGTGAAAATTCTGACAATTATTTGTTGCGATTTCGTCGACTGCTTCAACAATACTGCGTTGACATGTACGTTAAAATCGAAACGGAGCGCCTGACTCATCCGGTTGAATCAAGCTAAATTGCGTTCGGAAGAGTATATTCATTTACGCGATGCAATAAGCACAGAAGGAGATTCAGAAAATGTTGGTCGATTGACTATTTTACCAGCGACATACACAGGTATCCCGCGTCATATGCATGAATATGCGCAAGATGCAATGACATATGTTCGTCATTACGGTCGGCCAGATCTATTCATTACATTTACATGTAATCCGAAATGGATGGAAATTATTCAATTGCTGCTTCCCGGACAAACATCAAGTGATCGACACGACATCACCGCACGGGTTTTCAAGCAAAAAATTCGGTCACTAATAAATTACATTGTTAAGCAACACGTCTTTGGGATTACTCGATGCTGGATGTATTCAGTCGAATGGCAAAAACGAGGCCTACCGCATGCTCACATTCTAATTTGGTTAGTAGACAGAATTCGGCCAGATCAAATAGATGACATCATATGTGCGGAGATTCCTGCTCCTGAAACCGATCCAGACCTACATGATGTTGTAATCACGAATATGATTCATGGACCATGTGGCACTATCAACCGCCAATCACCGTGGATGGTCGACGGCAAGTGTTCCAAACGGTATCCGCGAAAATTCACGGCAGAGACCATTACAGGCAACGATGGTTATCCATTGTATCGGCGTCGATCGCGCGATGATAATGGTAGAACTATCACAACTAAAGTGAAAGGAAACGATTTCATAGTTGACAACAGTTGGATTGTTACATATTCGCCACTTCTTTCCAAAACATTCAAGGCACATTGTAATGTTGAGTATTGCAATTCGGTCAAATCTATTAAATATATTTGCAAATATGTCACGAAAGGGAGCGACATGGCGGTTTTTGGTATCCAAACATCCAATATCAACGATGAAATCACGCGCTATCAAGTTGGTAGATATGTGAACTGCAATGAAGCAATTTGGCGTATATTCTCATTCCCTATTCACGAACGTTATCCCACTGTTGTACATTTGGGGGTGCATCTAGAGAACGGTCAGAGAGTGTATTTCACAGCGTCGAATGCTGCTCAACGTGCCGAAACACCTCCAGCGACCACACTGACCAGTTTCTTTGCGATTTGTCAAAACGATCCGTTCGCACGAACGTTGCTTTACTCGGAAATGCCACGTTATTACACTTGGAACGCTACATCGAAGAAATTTCAACGTCGGAAGCAAGGCGATGCAGTTCCTGGTCATCCAGATATGCGTTCTGCTGATGCTCTTGGTCGTATTTACACAGTTCATCCGAAGAATGATGAATGTTTCTATTTGCGGTTGTTGCTGGTACATGTTCGAGGGCCAACATCATTTGAATCACTACGAACTGTTAATGGTATAGTGTGCCCCACATTTCGTGCAGCATGTCAAGAGATGAATTTGCTTGAAAACGATACTCATTGGGACACGACAATCGCTGAAGCAATTATTTCTGCATCTCCAAGTCAGATACGCACATTATTTGCTATCATCATTTCGACATGCTTCCCATCGAACCCACGTGACCTGTGGAACAAATACAAAGATAACATGTCAGAAGACTTTTATATCGAATTCGTGTCAGCTCAAGAAATCCCGATCTTGAGGCGAATGAGGAGATGCATAACCAGGCTTTGCTCTTGATCGAAGATATGTTACCTCATGTGCGGCAGTTTGTTAGTTAGGTTAGGAATGCCAGCGCCAGATCGCGGAATGAATGACGCATTTAATAGAGAATTGGAACGTGAACGTGAATATGATCCACATGAACTAATCCAATCAGTTCAAACGAATGTACCACTGTTGAATCCTAAGCTGAAGGAAGTCTATGATACACTGATTAATGCAATTCATGATGGAAATGGTGGCTTATTTTTTTTGGATGCCCCCGGTGGAACTGGGAAGACATTCCTCATGTCATTGATTTTGGCCACTGTACGTGCGAGATCCGAAATTGCGGTAGCAATTTCTTCTTCTGGAATAGCGGCCACATTGTTATACGGATGCCGTACGGCTCACTCAGCGTTAAAATTGCCATTAAACCTTCAAACTACTGAACAACCGACATGTAAAATTTCGAAACACTCCGCAATGGCCAAAGTTTTAGTAGCATCAAAAATCATCATATGGGACGAATGCACAATGGCGCACAAACGCGCATTGGAAGCACTAGACCGAACATTAAAAGATCTGCGCAATGACTCGAGATGTTTTGGTGGTTCAATGATTTTATTATCTGGCGATTTCCGACAAACACTACCAGTAATTCCAAGATCTACTGCTGCCGACGAAATAAACGCTTGCCTCAAAGCATCAAATCTGTGGCGATATGTAAACAAACTGTCTGTAAATATGAGAGTTGCATTGTTGAACGATCTATCTGCTGATGATTTCTCGAAGCAATTGCTGACTATCGGTAATGGTCGTGTTCCTGTTGACGAATCGAGCGGTTTGATTTCATTTCCTCCAAATTTTTGCAATTTCGTCTCATCAAAAGACGAGCTTATCAACAAAGTATTTCCGGATATCATTGCTAACCACAAAAATACTAAATGGTTAAGTGAGCGAGCAATTTTGGCGGCTAAAAATAAAGATGTAGATGACCTCAATTTTATAATTCAAAATCAAATCGTAGGTACTCTGTATTCATTCAAATCTATCGACTGTGTAACAAACGAAGAAGAAGCCACTAATTATCCAACTGAATTTTTGAACTCCTTGGATGTGCCTGGTTTACCACCGCACAATTTACAACTGAAGGTTGGCTCGGTAGTCATCATGCTTAGAAATTTAAACCAACCAAAACTGTGCAATGGAACACGTTTGGTGATAAGAAAACTGATGAGCAATGTGATTCACGCGTCGATACTTAAAGGAAAATTTAAAGATGAGGAAGTTCTTATTCCAAGGATTCCGATGATCCCAACAGATATGTCCTTTGAGTTTAAACGAATTCAATTCCCGATTCGTCTTGCCTTTGCCATGACGATCAACAAATCACAGGGCCAATCCTTGACTATTTGTGGCCTCAATCTAGAAAATGCGTGATTTTCTCATGGTCAATTGTACGTGGCATGCTCACGTGTCGGCAAACCATCCGCATTATTTGTTCTTGCGCCTGACCAAAAAACAAAGAATGTCGTTTACCACAAGGTGCTTGAATGAAAATACGATTAATGAATTAATCAGAGTGTATCCCAACCTGCACAACATAGTTTTCAATGATTTGTTTCTGACATGTTTGAAATACTTAATCATTATTATTTTTTAAATTTTTTTTCTCATTCTGTATGTATTCATCATCATTCATCAAACTAAAATACTTTTATATTTCTATCTATACTAATATTATTTTGTATCATTGTATTACGTTCATCAAAGCCTAAATTAGTTCTGCTAAAAGGTAACACGACATTCATTGACTGTTAGGCGGTACGAAGTTCGCCGGGTCAGCTAGTTTATTATAAATTCAACAAGTTTAAATACACTGCCGGAAAAAGAAACACCCTTTTAGACATTTCCAAATAATTCAAGAATAATTCTTGCAACAGTGTATGTGCATTTGCAGATGAACAGCAGAAGCGGCTCCGTGATACCAGGTATCGACGCATGCTGCAACACCCATATTAGTACATTACTGGCCATTAAAATTGCTACACCACGAAGAAACATGCTGCAGACGTGAAATTTAACTGACAGGAAGAAGATGCTGTGATATGCAAATGATTAACTTTCCAGAGCATTCACGCAAGGTTGGCGCCGGCGGCGACGCCTACAACGTGCTGAAATGAGGAAAGTTTCCAACCGATTTCTCATACACAAACAGCAGTTGACCGGCGTTAACTGCTGAAACGTTGTTGTGATGCCCCGTGTAAGGAGGAGAAATGCGTACCATCACGTTTCCGACTTTGATAAAGGTCGGATTGTAGCCTATCGCGATTGCGGTTTATCGTATCGCGGCATTGTTGCTCGCGTTGGTAGATAACCAATGACTGTTAGCAGAATATGGAATCGGTGGGTTCAGGAGGGTAATACGGAACGCCGTGCTGGATCCCAACGGCCTCGTATCACTAGCAGTCGAGATGACAGGCATCTTATCCGCATGGCTGTAACGGATCGTGCACCCACGTTTCGATCGGTGAGTCAACAGATGGGGACGTTTGGAAGACAACAACCATCTGCACGAACAGTTCGATGAAGTTCGCAGCAGCATGGACTATCAGCTCGGAGACCATGGCTGCGTTTACCCTTGACGCTGCATCACAGACAGGAGCGCCTGCTATGGTGTACTCAACGACGAACCTGGTTGCACGAATGGCAAAACGTCATTTTTTCGGTTGAATCCAGGTTCTGTTTACAGCATCATGATGGTGGCATCCGTGTTTGGCGACATCGCAGTGAATGCACATTGGAAAGGTGTATTCATCACCATACTGGCGTATCACCCGGCGTGATGGTATGGGGTGCCATTGGTTACACGTCTCGGTCACCTCTTGTTCGCATTGACGGCACTTTGAACAGTGGACGTTACATTTCAGATGTGTTACGACCCGGCGCTGTACCGTTCTAAAATGTTTGAAATGGCTGTGAGCTCTATGGGACTGAGGTCATCAGTCCCATAGAACTTAGAACTACTTAAACCTAACCAACCTAAGGACATCACACACATCCATGCCCGAGGCACGATTCGAACCTGTGACCGTAGCGATCGCGCGGTTCCAGACTGTAGCGCCTAGAACCGCTCGGCCACCCCGGCCTGCGCTCTACCCTTCATTCGATCCGTGCGAAACCCTACATTTCAGCAGGATAATGCACGACCGCATGTTGCAGGTCTTGTACGGGCCTTTTTGGATACAGAAAATGTTCGACTGCTGCCTTGGCCAGCACATTCTCCAGATCTCTCACCAATTGAAAACGTCTGGTAAATGGTGGCCGAGCAACTGGCTCGTTACAATACGCCAGTCACTACTCTTGATGAACTGTGGTGTCGTGTTGAAGCTGCATGGGCAGCTGTACCTGTACACGCCATCCTAGCTCTGTTTGACTCAATGTCCAGGCGTATCAAGGCCGTTATTACGGCCAGAGGTGGTTGTTCTGGGTATTGATTTCTCAGGATCTATGCACCCAAATTGCGTGAAAATGTAATCAAATGTCAATTCTAGTATAACGTCTTTGTCCAATGAATACCCGTTTATCATCTGCATTTCTTCTTGGTGTAGCAATTTTAATGGCCGGCAGTGTATGTGGTGTATCTTCCACGGGCGGCAATCCAGGCGCTGACTCTGGCAACCAGTCGATCGTATAGATGGCGAATACTCTCATGGGATACGCTATGTCACGCCTGATGGATGTGTTCACGTTGTTCTCGCCTGGAGTGGTATCGGCGTCTGTTG